>NW_026693692.1:0-74339 GCF_021218885.2 Marmota monax
TTAGCATCAATGTAATTAACACATGCTCCACACCCATACAAAGTGCTACTGCAGACTCACATTACACATATCAGAGAAGGTGTATTTATTTTTCTTCACTTATAATAGCAAATTAAAATACAAATGAAATAGGAAAATTTGAGTGTTCCAATATTATTTACAGGAGTTGACATAATTGTACCTTCAATATTGTTAATAATTAAAGCAAAAATACTTCAATGCATTTCATGAATGCCTTAAAATTGTTGTTGACTACATATTTCAAAGTATAATCACCATTTAATCAAAATAAATTAGAAATATTTTAAAATCCTTAATAGCATCTCTTATTATAATTCTGATCACTGCATTTGTGAAATTTCTTTCATTTCAATTTGCATTCACTTCTTCTAAGTCAACATGTTTTGATCTTGTGGTAAATGTTGTTTATAATCCAAAGGTGATTATAAGACTACATCCTACTTATTATTTAATAGATCTTCAATTTAGTATCAGTGCACTCAATTTATCTCCACTAGATCTAAACAAATACTGTGTTATAAAGGTCAGGTTTGACTGGCACAAGCAAACAAGTAATCCTAATAAAATCTCATTAAGCATAAGCATGTTTTCTACCTTCAGTGAGTTTCAGAATGAAGCTGTTTTTCAGAAATAATTGAAGGGGAATTAGTAATATTTCATATTTCTTGGTGTGACTTGTTTGTCAACATTAAATAATTTGTGTAGAATAAGGTCAAAGACTATTTTACTTTCTTTTGTATATAGCATATACACATATTTGTGTGCTTTAACTTGCATTCTTACTTAGAAGAATAAAAGAATGGATAAATCCTTAACTTTATGAATAGTAATTGAAATTTAAGGCAGATTTTATTAAATGATAGATTTAAAGAGTAATCAAGCATTCCTCTTACCATTCTAAGAATCTAGTCATTTAAAAGATCAGTTTTCATATGTAAATATATATATATATATATATATATATATATATATATATGTATATATATATATATATATATATATATATGTATATATATATATGTGTGTGTGTGTTATATAACATATATACATATGCAATGTTACATATAAGTGTACATACAACATGGAAGTGAAAATATATCTGTAAAATATTTATGTATGTTTAAAATATTTTATTTTCAAGTGTGATTTAATTGTGGTAAAATACTTCTTCTCTTAGTTTTATTAACAAAAAGAAAGTTATAATTTTCCTTCTATAAAATTTGCTTATTTCTGCACAAACATAGTCATTCAAACCCCATCCAGGGGCTGGGGTTGTGGCTCAGTGGTAGAATGCTCACCTAGCACATGCAAGGCCCTGGGTTCAATCCTCAGCACCACGTAAAAATAAGTAAAATAAAGTTATTGTGTCCAAGTACAACTAAAAACATAAATAAAAAAAAGAAAATCTGCAGCCCAGATCATTTCCTCTAGCTAAGTCCTGCTTCCAGTAGCAGTCTTCACTAAATGCTGGCTACATTTTTTTTCCTCTTCTTTCATTCGTCATGTTATGGTGACTGTATATTTGCTTTTTTTGACATTTTTACTGATAAATTTCAGTCAATCATAGATTTTATGAGATATTAGTAAAGAAAAACATAAACAGTTAATTCTGCAGATATTAGAGCATTTTCATGTATTTTCCTATCCTTTAATTTTTATAATCACAACTTATTTAAAAATGAGCAATTTATCTGTGCTGTAGAGAAGGTAGGAGGAGAACAGAGGACCCATGAAAAGTGAACTGTACATCCTAAAACTGTTGGAGGTATTGAGTGGTTAAGTTGAAAGTACTGGATATGTTAGTTGCTTGTTTCTTTTTGGGGTTGCCCCTCTGCTTCCAGAACACAACTTGCTCTTGACCTCCATGTTTTGCTAGTCATTCCTCCTCAATCACTCCTGCTAATTCTTTTTTTCATGCATAAATATTATTTGGTTTCAGGGTTTAGGGTTCTGGACTGCTCTTAATCTATGCTATGCTCACTTTCTGGTGATCTCCTTGGAACAAATGAGATTTATACATTTTATGCCATTAAATTTCAGATTCAACCCTCAATACCCAACTTCTATGTAACAGTTTATGTTACCCCTCAACTAGACATCTGCTGGGAATCTCAAATATAAACTGATCCTCCCACCCTTGCACACACAGAAACATACACACCCATACACAGGGCATGCACAGTTACACACATACACAAGCACTGTACTCCAACTGCACAGAACCTGATTCCCTTCATTGTCCCCTTCTTATTAGGCAGCAATATTGTCATTCTTACTACTCATGCTGAAAGGTCATTGTTGGGTCATTTTTCTTACCCATCCTCCATCCACTCCATCAACAAACACTATAGGGTTTTAAATCAAACTCCTCTCATTGGTTAGTACAAACTACCACCACCTCTCACCTTTACCTTGTAATTGTTCTAACTCATCCCTTCCTTCCACCTTACCAAGTAACCAGAACAATCACCCTTTTTTTTTCACTAAATTCATGCCATTTTTCTGTATAAACCCCAGAGGTCATTCATGTTACAGTTAAAACTTTAGACAAAAGTGAACAGAGTTTATTCAAGCAAAGAACAATTCATAAATCAGCCAATTTTCAAAACCAGAAGAAATTCAGAGAGCTCCATTTCAGCAGCTTGAGTAGTGAGGTTTTATATGCTAAACACATAGATAGTTACTTGATTGGCAACTAAAAAGCATTTGACTTATTTTTATATGGTCCTCAGTTACATAACTATTGGCTAGTTGGCTTTTTTAAAGTTTATTGTTTGTGGTACTTTTTTAAGTCAGTTAAATATAACATCTCCAATTTTAGTTTGGGTTTGCTTATGTAAGAGCACCAGGCACAGAGACAAGCACCTGCTAGTGGCTTCCTTCACATTTGCTTTAATACTCAGTGGAGATACACTGAGGCTGGCACACATGCTCTGGTCTGTATGAGCTTCGCCCACATGTAATCTTGCTTCAATGTTCCTTTCCCTTCTTCACTCCAGTTACCCAGTATTCCCATATATTCTCCTAGCATGCAGACTTCTTGCTATTATTTCTACTTGTAGTGATCATTCTGGATTCCTTCATGGTTGCCTGTTTCATTTCTCTGAAGTTCACCAACAATGTCATTTTTAATTTTTACCCTTATCTTCTTCTTACAAACAACGTCATCTAACTAATAATATATTCATTTATGTAGGTAGATATTTTTTTCACTTATTTCCAACTACAAGGAAAGCTCAATATCAGTTAAATGTGGTCTCTTTTGCTCTCTGAATCATCCAAGCACCTGGTTGGTATGGAGTGGATGTTCAATTAATATCTTCATTTTAATATTGAATTATAATGATTCCTGGGTATATTTTCTTCATTAGTTGAATATTCCTTTTGTCTTGCTTTTATCTCAACCTCTAATTGCACAAGGATTTGCATGATCCCGTATTTCTGTTTATTCTTCTAATTATATTTTGATGATGGTCCGCATGAGAGTAGGGATAGAAATGATTGATTTATCTTGCAACAAGACTATTAAATCAGGATAATACTCTTTTTCTTCCAAAGTATCTTTCTGATTATTAATATTATTGATTTTGATACTGGGGATTGTACTCAGTGGTGCTTAACTACTGAGTAACATCCCCAGCCCTTTTTAGTTTTTATTTTGAGGCAGACTCTCTAAGTTGCTTAGGGCCTCCCTAATTTCTTGAGGCTGACTTTGGACTTGAAATCCTCCTACCCCAGCCTCCCAAGCCACTGAGATTACAGGCATGTACCACTGTGCCTTGCATTCCAGATTGTCTTTAGGTACAAATTAGTTGCTAAAATGTCTTAAGCAACTTTTATTCTCCTCAATTCAAATTATGAGTCAATTGATAACCTTGAAAATATCTGGATCATCTTGAGTTAAGAGCTCTTCATGCAGAGACATGCAATGGACAAATGCCTCCAAAGCAATTAACAATGAAAATTCTGCAAGAAAAGCAAACACAAAAAATAGACAATAATAATGTGAATCTTAAGTAAGAATAGTGGGGGAAAGAATGAAGGGATTTATCACAATATACATTGCAAGAATTTTGAAAATTCTGAGGCTGGCTTTGGACTTGAAATCCTCTTTAAGAACTTTAAGAACACACTTTAAGAACTTTTAAAGAAAACCTTTAAAACACTGTAACTTACTAAATTAAATATAGAAGCTGTTGCAATATTATTAGCATGTTAGAAATATTTGTGTTCAATCTTATTGTCAAAACTCAAGAACTGCTTCTTGAAAAACAGGCATGAAACAATCTCTATGCTTTCATTGTGTCTTATTTAAAAGAAGCCAAGTCAACCTGCTTTCTATGAGAATTTTAATTTAAAAATCAAAGGAAATATTCTAACTGAGCCCTCAATCTTGGGGAACAATTTCAAATTGTGCTAAATATAATATCTCCAGTCCCTGCTTCAAAATTCAGTGTGAAATTCTTCCACAAGTACAATTTTGAAATCAAAATTTTAAAAAGAACAAGGGATGTACTGTGTCTGTGTAATTTGAGAGATAAATAGAAATAATTTGCATTATGAAAAAATGACTTTTAAAATATTCCCAACCACATAATTTAAATAATTGTTTACTAATTTCCTATAGTTAAACATGTCAGTAAGGTAGTATTTATTCTTTATACATTTGACTAATTATATAACCTTGTTTGAAAATATGCTATCATGTCAGTGAATAGCATCATGTCTAAAGAGAAAAAGTACAGTTATGTCAAAATTGTAGCAAACATAAAAATATGATTCACACATGTATTAAAATTTCAAGTATACATTTCAAGGAATGTTTTCCCTTAACTGAGTTGATTTCTGTGTTGCTACTGTAAATATCAAATATTTGCTTGTCAGAGCAAGGACTCAGTACTACTTGATAACTACCTTTACCAACCAAAATATTCAGGCAATGGTTTACATTGTAAAATAGAAGTAACTATTAATGCTAGAAACATAATCCTGTCTTTTGGATCTTCTGATAATTTGAATAGTTTTAGAATCTGAGATACATATTAGATTGCTCTTTCTATATACCTGATAATTATCTTTCTATATACCTAAAAATGACTGATAATTATCTAGTAATTTTTACCATGTATGAATGTAAATCTCTAGAAAAGTGGCTGACACAGAAAAAGGTGCTTTATTAGCCCTAGGAATTCTCACTAGATATTGAAGAATAAACTCCCAAGCCTCCATGATTTTATCCATTTTAACTGCCATTCTTGTTCACCTTGAAGGGCGGTGTACATCGGTTCACTGTCCAGGTGTCTTTCTTCCCAGAGAGAAACTCAGGCATCCAGGCTTATTTCATTGGTCTGTTTCTCCAACTTGGATTATTTGCCTTTGGTATCTAAATAAGTACAGAGTGTGCAGATTGATTCCATAGATCAGACTGGAGTTAGAAGAGTTCAGTGCCCACCATCTTTTCTATTCCCATGCCCCATCCCCACACTTCCTTTCTCTGTTTTCCATTTTCCCCTTGTCCCCCCAATATGGATCAGCATCCACTTATCAGAGAGAACATTCAGACTTTGTTTTTTGGGGATTTACTTTCATGGTTTATCATGACATTCTCTAACTCCATCCATTTACCTGAAAATTCCAGCATTTTATTCTTTTTAATGCTGAGCAATATTCCATTGTGTATATATACCACAGTTTCTTTATCCTTTCCTCTTTTGAAGAGCATCTTGGTTGCTTCCACAGTTTAGCTATTGTGAATTGAGTGAAACTTTGATGTGCCTGTGTTACTCTACTATGCTGATTTTAAGTCATTAGGGTATAGATCAGGGATAACTGAGTCAAATGGTGGTTCCATTCCAAGTTTTCTAAGTAATATACTGCTTTCCAGATTGGTTGCACCAATTTAGAGTCCTATCATCAATGTATGAGTGTACCTTTCCCCCCACATCCTTGCTAACATTTATTATTGTCTGTATTCTTGACAACTGCCATTCTTATTGGTGTGAGATGAAATATTAGTTTTGATTTGCATTTCTCTAATTACTATAGATGTTGAACATTTTTTTCATATATTTGTTGACTGAATGTATATCTTCTTCTGAGAAGTGTCTGTTCAGCTCCTTAGCCCATTTTTTGATTGGATTGTTTTTGTTGTGGTTGTTGTGGTTTAGATGTTAAGGGTTTTTGAGCTCTTTATATATCCTGGAGATTTCTGTCTATATTTCTTTGGTCAGAGGAATGACAAGGCCCCAACCTAATTTCAAAGGGGACTTGCTAGTGTACACTCTATTCTCTGGAAGAATGAAAACTATGCTCATAAACATGTATGTAGTTCCACCCAAATAAAAGAATAGAAATGTATTGAAGGAGTCTCCCAGCTGAACCTGTTTTTATGCAAAATGTCTATGTATTAGCTACATGCTACCATGAAGTTTTGACTCAGACAGAAAGTACACACAGGAGGAGAAAAGGATGTCTCATGTCAAGGTAAAATATTAGCTCCATTTTGCTACTTTCCTTCTGTACCATAGGATATAGGGAATTGTAGAAAAAAAAATCACTGTTACATAAATTATTTTACTTAAATATTAACCATTTTCCTAGTATTTGATCAGTTTAAAGCAATGACTAAAGAGTGGTTTAAACAAATTACTGACTTAGTTCATTTTGCTAATTAATAACAATAGTAATATTTAGCCTTAATCATAGGATATAAAAGTATTAGAAAAAATTGTAAAAAAAATCTGCATGTACATTAGGCTCTTATTCAAGAAATAAAGATCATGTTCTTAAAATATATCATTGCTTTGCTGTGAATAAATAGAGTCTATCAGTGAAAAGTAAAAACAAATTTTTTATAGTCTAGATTCTCAGTTCTTTTTCATTTTTCTTCCCTTACTTTGGGTGTGAAGTTGATATAAATATTAGCTGAAATAATTGGTCTTATATTTCACATTCTGAAAATTGACTCTCTAAGGGTCCTTAAAGCAGTATACTACACAAAAATGTTTATTATTTTCAAAAGTATAAATAAAATGGTAAAATGACTACAGTATAAACAGAACGGTTATAAGCACACATTTGTATGATTTGTTATATTTTGTTAAATGCAAGATATGATTAACAACTACAGGCAATTCAAGGTTCATGAGGAAAAAAGTAAGCATTAATTTTTGCATATTATATATTTTGGTGAATAAATATTCTAATAGAAGATCTATACAGCAAAGGAACTGGCTGTTCTTAGCTTCAGACCTGCAAACCACATTCTTTTCTTTTTTGAGGGGGAGGGCAGTACCAGGGATTGAACTCAGGGGCACTTGACCACTGAGCCACATCCCTAGCCTTATTTTGTATTCTATTAGAGACAGGGTCTCGCTGAGTCGCTTAGCACCTCGTTAAATTGCTGAGGCTGGATTTGAACTAATGATCCTCCTGCCTCAGCCTTCCTAGCCGCTGAGATTACAGGCATGTGACATCGTGCCTCATTATTTTCTTGGTTTTTCAAAAGCATTTAGATGATAGCCCCAGATGGAGAAAACCTGAATGTTGAATCCCAGCTTCTTTCTAGAATGGCTTTCTCATCTCTATATCTTCATCTATCTCTTAATGATAACTCCAAACTAATGATCCACACTGTTTTACTCAGCCCCTTCATCAGAGTGATGAAAACACCTGACAAGAAAAATGTAGATGGATTACCATTTCAGAGGTGCAGTCCACTATCAGTTGACTCCAGAACTCTAGGCCTGAGGTAAAGCAGAACATCTTGGCGGAAGGGCATGGTGGAGGAAGCAACTCAGAACATGACAGCCAAGAAGTAGAGAGAGCTGCAGTCACCAGGGACAAAATATAAATCCCAAAGGCATGCCCCCAGTGACTTATCTCCTCTAATCACACCCTACATAATGTCAGTTACTCCTTAGTTAATCTATATACTGGATTAATCCACCAATTAATCCTCCAGGTTTACCTCTCACAATCTGATCATTTAATCTCTGAACATTCTTGCATAGTCTCACACATGAGCTTTTGGAGGAAACGTCATATCTAAACCCAAACACACACTATTAGCAATATTTAAGTGAAATAACCAAATCCTGCTTCACATTTTAACACAGATATCTAGTTTCAAATAATTTTATTTTCAGTTTCTAAATACCTAGGAAACATTTCACCAGACAGTCTTTATCTTTATTCAGTCTAAAGAAATTTTATTTTTATTCAAAAACCTGTTTGAACTTGAAGGGAGTAAGGAAAACAAATAAGTTTTCAAAAAAAAAAAAAACAACAACAATCATTTATTATTTCACAGGAAAAAAAAAACACTATAAAAACCCCAAAGTTAACTGCCTTCTAAATTATTCTACTAAGAAGTTAGAAAAGATACTAGAAAAGGCTATATATTCTAGCCTTCAGAAGTACTACAAAGCAAGTTCACAGGAAAGCTGCTTGTGGAACATATATTTGCAAGTCCATCAGGTACTTTGACTGCTGGCTCAGTTTGGCATTGAGACATTTATTTTAGCCCTACTCCTGCTTTGGGGCATATGATTTTGACACTGAAGTCCTCTACTTTAAATATGAAGTCTATATAAATTCCGCTTTTTTTTTAAATTTAAGTCTATGCTGTTCTTGCCTGCTGGTGTTGAGATTTCTGTCTTGGCCTCTGTGTGTTGCGAATAATGAAATGTTTTTAGAACATGGCAACTGACTTTCTCTATGGACATTTTCTCAATAGGAATTCTCTCTGTTCAAAAGATGCCTACTTCTAATGTGGATTCTTAAATTCTATCTTAAGTTTTATTTTTAGGGTCAATCTTAATTACTATTTCTATTCCAATAAGAAAGGACCAGCTTTTCTCAGGACCCTGTGGTGCACACCTGTTATCCCAGAAAGTTTGTAGGTTGAGGCAACATTTAAGTTTGAGGCCAGACTCAGCACATTTGTTAGACCCTGTCTCAACAGAGAAGAACGGGAAGGCAGGGTCAATGGTAGAGCAGCCCTGGGTTTAAACCCCAAAACCGCCTTGTACACACAAAAGAAATAGATTATCCTATGTCTGTCTATTGTACATTTTACCAATGTATATTGGACATATATGTTAGTTCTCTACAGGCATTAGGGATGCTGTCATGAGCACAGCCAACCAACTTCCTGGCTTCCTGAAAGTAGCAGAACTTGCAGGGAGCAGCTATTACATGAGTCATAGCAATGAAAACAACTTACGAAGCAGAAAAACAAAACAAACAAACAAAAACAAAGAACTAACAGAACACTATTCTAAGCTATTAAAGTGTTTTATTTAACTAATAGATGTGAAGGAATAATTATTCCATTTACATACAAGGAAATAGAAACAGAGTTTAAATAAGTTCCTGCAGATTCATATCTAATTAGTGACTTTGAACTCAGGCAGTCTGAGTCCACCAGTAAGATCACTACACTAGCATCCAAAGAACTGTGACAGGTACTAAGGGTAGTAACAGCATCAGAGCAGAAACTTGTTAGAACCCAAAACAGAAAGAAGCAAAGGTAACCTCAGCCAGGGAAGAAGTTCTGGGAAGTGCTGTTTGACCTGGTTTAGATAAGCAAGATGATGGATAGTAGGGGAGGTGGAGACTGGAGTCATAGGAGGACTGTCACCAGGATTGGGAGGCAGAGGACAGAGACAATGATGTGATGGAAACATTTAGAAAAAAAAATGGAAAAACTCAATGCTTGTTTTGACTTGATTAAAATCATCAACTAAATACTGTCTATCCCAAATTCATACATTGAAACCCTACCCATCAGTACCTCAGAATATGACTATAATAGTTAAAGATAGGACCTTTTCAAATCTAACTAGAGTAAAATCAGGTTATATGGGTGTACCCTAAACCAGTGTGACCAAGGCTCACAAATAAAGAGGAGTTATGAACAAAGACATATACATGTAGAATATTTCACAGCCATGTGCATCACAGCAAGATGGGTGTCCTGATAACAGGAAGAGAGCTTGGGATTGTGGGAGACTAGGAGAAAGACCAAATGAGAGCACTTTAAGAAGGTGGCTGTGGCAAGCAAGGTTAGTGGCCTCAGCAGAAACTATTGCTGCCAACCCCTGGGGGTTAGATTTCCATTCATTAGAAGGAGAATGTAACACAACTCTGTTGTTGAAATCATCCTGTACTCAATGTTTCGGTATTTCATTTTTGAAGCTCTGGCATACATATACATGGATAAAGCATAAACTGCTAGATTCTGACCTGGAAAAATTGTAGAGGAAGAGATAGATGGATAGTTTAAAAAATTCACTTCTACTAATGAAAATTATAAATATAAAATAAATTCAAATGACTTCTCCAACAAAACTTTATCCAGGTCACAATACAAAATATAATGTGACCCAATTTAGTAATAGAAATTCATTTTGTACCTTAATAAACACAAGAAAAAAGGTATTTAATGTGCATAAAAATTTTTAAATTACAGTTTATAGGGGATATATGCAGCGATATATTAGCCTATGGATGAACTTTATAGTGTTATACTAGCATCATTTTCTAATTTATTGTTGGATATTGTGGCTAATACACTGTCTCAAAAAAATCTTACTACACACAGATAAATCATTGCATATCACTGCCATCTTTTTATGGTTCCCATGTAATTTCAAGTTAAATTTCAATAAAATAGATAGGATGGTAGAGTTTAGTTTACGGTGAAATCTACAAATAAATAACAAGATCATCAAAACCAACAGGTTTTGGAAGTTATTTCTAATACCTTTAATTTGGAACACACAAACACAAAATGTGTGCTGGGGATTTAACCCAGGCCCTTGCCCATGCTTGGCAGGCGTTCTACTTCTCAGCCACATCACTATCTTTGGAATGTATAATTTTATGCTTTTTTAATATGATAAATGATTAACAAACTATGAAATTTGATATAAAAGGTGTCTGTATTCCTTTGACCTTATGAGAGGACTTTTAAGCTCCCATTTACTCATGTATTCAAAAAATATGTATTCAGTAACTGCACATTATGAAATTTGTAGGAGAAAACAAATGGTAAATTTTAATGTACTTAACTGAGAAATAGATCAACTAAGTGGTTATTTAAGCAGTCATTGCATGTTTAAGAAAACAAGCAGGAAAATAGATCCCTTGGAGTTACTCAAGACCATCAACTGGGATTCCTCAGTCTGAAGGGGCAGGGGATCAAGAATGGTCTGGAATTACAGGTAGTGTAGCCATGGCAGCATGGTCATGAGAGGAACTGTAAGGTGGAGGAGCAAAGCAGGAGGGTTGAGAGCGGTTCACATATCTGCTCTCCTCCTGCTCTAGGCATCCCATCAACCTGCCCAAGTGAAAGCAAAAAACACAATGAGATCCACAGATATCAGACTTGGGCTACAAAACAGAGAAGAAAGGGAAGAAAAGGAACAATAAACATACAACTATTCTAGACATTATTTTAAACCCCACAGACACAGCAGGAAAAAAAAATGAAAATCTGTGCAAGACTCAAATAGACACTTTTCCAGCAAAACTCATAGCAACATTATTCATAAAAGCTAAAAGACGGCAACAATCAAAATATCCACGAACAACCCAAATGTCCATAAGCAAAATGTTGAGTGTGTATGTGTCATACTATCATTCAGTTTGAACAAAAGCAATGGAATTCTGATACATGCATCACCATGCACCAATCCTGAAAACCTTCTGCTCTGGGAAATGAGCCAGAAAGAAAACAATGGATAGAGTGTGATTCTAGAATCTACAACAGACACATTCATGGAGACAGAGCACAGAATATAATTGCCAAGGGTTGGACCAGGGCATGATGAAAACACTTGTAATTTCTATTTAGGATGATGAAAGTTCTGGAGATGGATGGTGGAATGGTAGCACAAAATTACAGATGTTCTTCATCCCACTGAAGTGAACACTGGAAATGGCTTCAGTAACATATTTAGGTTATGAATATATAACCACAAAAATACACACGCACACACACACACACAGCTATTGAATAACTTTGCCAAGTAAAGAAGTCATACCACAAACCCACAAGTTAAAGATTGATCCTGAGGAAATGATATGAAGCAGTGAATGCTGTGAGTGGTGTCTGTGGGAGTGTGTGGAGATGGGTGGGCAGAAGTGGGAGGAAATTTTAATATAATACCCAGCCAGGCTAATGGAAAAGGAGGCATTAGAGCAAAGATCTCCAGAAAGTGAGGGTGTTTGCCATTCCAGACTGAGAAGCTCTTGCAGCCATTGCAGTGACTCTGAATGTCCTGGGATATAAGAGGAGATACACAGGGTGGTGAGGAGGAAGGAAATCAGCAGGCTACAAATTTAGAAAGATACAAAGACATAGAGCTTGTGCGGACTTCTGAACAGTCTGAAAACTGCTACATTTTATTTATTTATTATTTTTTCTTTTACTCTGAGAGTAGAAGTCACTTATTGTCTTGAGCAGATCCATAATATAAGAGAACACAATAAGGAACACACTGATGGGCTTTTGTTCACCTTTTTTAAAAAGTTCATTTCTTTTACCAGAAATTCTAAGACTGTCCCTACAAAACTAATAATAGGTCAGGATTAACATTTGTGTTTTCTGACTCCATTTCACTTGTCTACATATATCACCATTCCTTTTTATTTCAACACTCAGGAATTTGTGAACAATAGTTGTTCAGGAGAGGTAATTTAAAGGCAGTTATCACTATCTGAGCAGCTGAAATGATTTCACTTGCCTTGTGAAAATTACTGGAAGCATAATTTTAAGTGCATCTGTAAATATATATAATTATCCATACAGATAATCATGTCTAAGTCTATCCACCTATGTTTAACTTATCTATATATGCAAATAGATGTACATACATTTGTATATAAGGCACACATAAATAGTACATGAACATGTAGCAAATGTATATATTTGTATATATATACAATGTACATATCTGTACATAGAGTATAAGAAATTACTTAGAAAATGTTAGGATATATATTTAATATAATATATTTTTACTCTACTAATTTTACATTTTGTATGGTACATATAAACATATAATTTAGCCATATACCTGTAAATGTAATAATAATTAAACACACATTATTATATTTGTAGATATACCCATGTGCACCTATAGGAATCATATCTGAAAATACTCATTCCTTTCAAATCTCATCTGAGACCAATTGTGTGTGTGTCAGAATGAAACCTGTGTATAAATTTCACTTTAAAGTGAGCCAGATGATTCTAACTTTCTCCCAGAGTTGATAAATACTCATCTGGGAAAGAAACCAAAAGAGACAAGCCCTGGGACTGACTCTTGGGAAATTAAAAACAGGTAAATATGCAACTTTGTTTTTAGTCTCTAAAGAAATGTGAAGTAATGTTAGTGTTTACTTTTCCAAGGGTTTCTCCTTTGTGCTTCCTGTGTGCATACTTCCTGTAAGTTTGAAATTAAAGTAGACACAATTTGTATTATTCCACAACTACCTCAGATAAAGATGCTATCATCCATCTATTTCTTATTTAGTGTTTTGTGATCACCTTTCAAAATGCAACCACAGACATTCATTTTATAAATCCTCTGGCCAGGTGTATAGGAGTCTGATTTACATTTTAAGAGACTATTTGAAGGCATTTCAAGCAAATTGTCAGTCTTTGAGAAAACTGCAATTGACTCTAAAAAAAAAAAAAAAAAAAAAAAAAAAAACAGGACAAAAAGTTGGACATATTTCAGCAATTGCTTAAAAGACAGTAACCTGATAGATATTGCTAAGAACTCTGGCCTTAATGGATGGACACATGACACAGCAAAACAGGTGTAATGTTTATTGGAAAGACAATTCCAAGGCATTGAGTTATTGGAATGGTCACTCTGGGTATTCAAACTTACATTGATATTATTAATTTGGAACAATATGGTTGAGATAGTTCTTAGATAAATGAAGGATTTGTTGTTGTTGTTGTTGTTGTTTTGTGAATGTGTCTTATTCCTGAATCACACAAGACCAGAAAATGTAGTAACTAAAAGCCAGTGAGCTACCAATCTCTATGGAAAGTATTTAATCCTGCCCATTTATTATTGTTATGTTCACAGGTGATTTATATTGTAATCTCCATTATCAGCTAAAAAAATTGATCTTTGCGCTTACTTACAAATCCTTTCATGCTTTATCTCCTTACTTACAGCCTTCCTTGTTTTACTCTTGGGTATACAAATTTGTGAACATGCACAAACTGGTGTTTGCAGAGTCAAAGTTGAATTCAAGTAAATGATTAATGAGGAGGAAAGGGAGACATTCTCAGCGTCAATCAGATTCTCATGCTGTCCAATTGCCATGACACAAATGTCTACTATTATCTTTTTGTGTCATTTTGACATAGGTTCTAATCTATGGACTCTCTGGTCTCCAGGTCCTCAGAGGAGCACCTATTCACCCCACATATGATAGACACTACATTAACTCTTGCTCAAGTCCAGCAGATAATGAGCCCATAATATCTACTGAGCCATCCAGTGGAATGTTGGGAGTCCTCTTAGAATTGGGGGAAAAGACAAGTCTATGGGAATCACAGCCTTTCAGGGATTAAAGCCAAACAGAACACATACATCACTGTCTTAAGTTATTCCTACAGTACATTCTTCATAAGTAGCTGAAACTTTGTCCTATACACATACACACAAACTGCACATAACACCTGAAAATAACCTCAGCACAGTTGCCATATTACTTCCATTCCATTTAAGAAACTGATGCACAATATAGTGTTAAAAATAACAGAAGATACAATAGTTTTGTTTAGAATCTAGCTCTTCAGTTATCAGATTGTATATCATTGATCCTTATTTGTAATTAAAGCTGAACCTAGCTCTCCAGTTGAGATTGAGTTTGGGCACATGCATACAAACTGGGGGGATTTCTCAATCATGTTTTCCATGAATAAAACTCTATGCTTGTGTACTGTTTTTAGTTGGATGCTTTTTTAATCATGGCAATGGTGGAAATTAGTAGAGTCTCTTATGAATCTTCAAATATTCCTGAATATAGTGGTGTATGTATTCCTTTCTAAAATTTCAATCTGTGTCCCATTGGAAGGTATATAAACTATAATAATTTTTACTAAAAAAAGTATCTTTCACATTAAACAAAATCATTTACTGTAAGTATTTTTGAATGACCATGTCTATCATGATTAAAATATACATTTCTCCCCTAATGAGAGATATAATTTTAAAATAATTATTTATAAAAATAATAAAGCATAAAGTAAAATCCATACTATCAAGTAAATGGTAGATACCAACATACATTCTTTGTCTGAGTGAAATATTGATGTTAATATGGGGTGGCAGTCAGGAAGCACTATACTTAGAGTATTGAGTACTTTGGAGGATGTAGAGTGCATAGACTCAAGGAAGAGAGAATCACAAAGTGGGAGACTGAATATATGGAAAAAAAACATGCAACTGGGCGAAATTTTGGATCTAATAAACTTTTGTTCTGACTTAAACACCTCAGAAAAACTCATCATTAAATATATTTTGAGTCATGTCAAAATGACTGTACTAATAAGGAAACAAAAAAAAAATACTTTCATGATCAACTAACCCAGACCTCTGAAATGCCATAGGCATCCAGATGACTAATGAATGTGCTGTGTTACACTGTAGTGTTACCCTGTTCTTAGAAGCCTTGATTGTTAATCTCTACAATTTCCCAACCCATGATTATGGCCTCTCTTAGGAAGAAAACTGGAATCAGAGGAAAATGGCATTTTGGTGTAATTGAGCTTATGTTTTTTCACAAAGTGTTTTGTTTTCCTTATGTGCTGCCAGACATCTGGATAAAGACTGAAAAATTTAGCAAAATATCAACATCTTTTTTATGTATCTAAATGTTGATTGCATTTATGTTTCACTCTAAATATTTGATGAAATTTAGTTTTATCTGCAAAATATATGTCCCATTGCTATTATTTCAAAATTATTTCTTACTGAAGCATTGTAAACTGAGGAAAATACCTGGCTTGGAAAAAGATTAAATATGTAATTGAATTTTAGAATCAGAAGAGATTAATATAGTGTTGGGCAACTTTAGAACTTGTGTCTAATAATTTTAACAATTAAAAAAGCTTCACTTTTCTAAATCATGTAATATTTATAGCCAAGAGAAGCAAGTGTATCTATCTTATACAATGAATGAATGCCCTTTACTTTCCTCTTAATGAAATAGCTCTGAACAGCAAAATCATTAAAAAAAATTAAAGTGAGAAAAATGAGTAGGCTAGGTTGCTACTTGCAAAGATGGTTTAAGGAGATAATGTTTGAGTTAAAACCTGAAGAATGAAGAGGAGTCAGCCTTACATAAATCTGGGAGCAGAGTACTTGAAAAAGAGGGAAGAATACCATACCAAGGGGCTGAGGCCATAATAAGCCTGAGAGGATCAAAGCACAGAGGAAGATCAGTGAGGTTATATTCCTACAACAAGAAGGAAGTATGGCATGGGCTGAGACTAGAAAATAAGTAGTGATCAAGTTTCATGCCCTGTCTTGCAAACAATGTATGTTTTGATTTTATTCTAAGAAAATAGAGAGTCACTGGAGGGTTTGAAAAAAGGGATGCCATGATCTGATACATATTCAAAAGATATCACTCTGAGACATGGAGCAGACACTATAATGGTACAGGAGTGGAATCAAAGGGACCACTTCTAAAGATAGTAGTGTGAGAGGAGACAGTGGTTTGGACTTGGGCAGGGGCAAAGCTGATGAAGAAAAATTAGTGAAATTCAAGATACAAATTGAAAGTAAAATGAACAGGAGAACTTGCTGAATGTTTAGAAGTGGTTAAGGAAAATAGAATAATGAAGGATGACTCAAGTTTGGATGTGAGCAACTGGACAGCTAGTGGCATCATTGATTGAGATAAGAGACTCCATCAGTAATATAATATGGCTGAAGAAAATTGAAAATTCTATTTACAACATACTAAAAGTAAGATACCTGTTAGACATGCAAATGGCAGGTTCCAGTTGGGTTTTGAAGTTTGAACTTCAAATGAAAGGTCAGAGTGAGACATTTAAATTTCGGGTCAACACACCTGGTATTTAAAGCTATGGAACTAGATATGATGATGAAAAAAGAAGGTTGATAGAGATTACCATCTGGAACAGCAAAAATGTGTTCAAGACAGACATGTGAACTACATATGTAATTTTAAATTTTCTAGTAGCCACATTAAAATTAAAAAATAAAAACAGTTATAATTAATTTTAATAACCCAGTACATCTAAAGTATTATTATCTAAAAATGTACTCATACAAATTATTGAGATATTCAATAGTATTTCTTCATACTAATCATTTGAATTCCAGGGCATATTTTATATTTATAGCATATCTTATTTCATGTTGGCTGCATTTCAAGGGTCAATATAAATGTGGATGGTGTGAGTCTAGAATTAGCCAACATCTAGAGGTTGAATAGAGGAGAAGGTGTGAAAGAAGAAGCTAAGAAAAAAAAAACTTATTTATAAAAGGGACTGGTCAATTGTGTCCAATGTTTCTAAAACACTGAGAAAGATGAAAAATAGCAATAGAATTCATTGACATGGATGTTACTGATGACCTTGCCTGGAACTGTTTCAGTGGTGTGTTCGCTTCTTGGACAGAAGCTAGAATGGAGTCAGTGGAAGGTAAGAAAGTGGTGACAACCAATAAAACAAATTTGAAAAAAGTTTTTGCAGTTCAGAGGATCAGAGAAATGAAGTTATGGTGGGGGCTGGGGTACAGGGTCAAGGAGAATTCTTACTAAAATAGGAGATGCTAGAGCATGCTTGTATGGTAACGGGAATGTCCCCACAGTGAGGAAAGAATTGTCATGGGAGAGAGGAGTTAATTAAGAAAAAGGGAAGCCCTTCTGAAAACCAGAGAGATGGGCCCAAGACCACCAAGATAGGAGATGGTCTTTGACATGAAAAGTGATTCTCCTATTAAAATAGGAAGGGGAAGAGTGTGTGATGGAGTACTCGAGACTGCATATAGATTTAAAGATCTGGGTAACAGAAATCTTTATTTTAACACAGAGTTCAAGCCAAAAAGTATACTAGGCATGTGGAATTACTCTCCTTTCTGAGCATGCATTTTGTGATTACCTTTTAAAACATGGCAAAATGAAACAAGAGCTTTTGAGGAGCACAGACCACCATGTCGTGTTGTTTCCTAACTTGGCTGGGCATCCCATCACCCCCTACCAGGCATAACTCTCTCAGTGGTCTCTGCTGTGCCTGTTCACTAACACCCGTCACAGTGCACAACCCCACTGCTGCTGGGGGAAAATGGCCTTCCCTCCCACCCCAGGTGGCTTTCTATAGCAGGGATCTTCATCACGGAGGACAAGGACGTGAGAGCTTCACTCAGCTTGTGATGCACTTAATAAATATGTTAATAAGTTCATGTTTTGCCTCATTTGATTAGAAAAAGCTCCTGGAGGATGAAGTGTAAAGTATCCCTAGGGGCTGGGGTTGTGGCTCAGTCGTAGAGCACTTGCCTAGCATGTGTGAAGCCCTGGGTTTGATTCTCAGCACCACATAAAACTAAATAAAAAATAAATAAACCCTTGTGTCCATCTACAACTAAAAATATAAAAAAAAGTCTCCCTAGGTCACAGTTGCCTGCCCCAAAAACATTCACAGTTTTCAGAATGACTTTCCCAGAGCCACGCAGCTCAATATCAAGGGAGCCAGGGCTGGTGTCCACCGTGAGTCCTCATCTTCATCCTACACAGACCAACTGCTAGGACATGCTTGGCTCTCACCACACATCCTGAACATGTGGCTGTCTTGGAGTCTCAACAAACACTGGGCCTTCATTTCCCACCTCTTCCTGCAGGTACCCAATGAACATGCCCTCCCCTTGTCTCCCCTGTGTTCCCATATGTACCAATGCTTCTCTTCACAATAAATCAGGAAGCAAGAAGCAACCAGGTGGCTGCTCCTTCCCTGGACTACAGAAGTGCCTCCTGCTAGTGAAAGAAAAGGTATGGCCACAATATTAGAATCGATCTTCTTTTTCCTTAGTAAACAGCAACTTAAAGAATAGCAGACATTCTAAGATGCACTCCTAGGCTGCATCCAAACCCTACACCTCAGAACATGACCCTATTTGGAGGCAGGGTCTTTATGGGGCAATCAGGTTACAGAGATCACTTGAGTGGTCCTAACCCAGTATGACGTGTGTCTTTATACAAAGCGGAAATCTGGGCCTAGGGACAGAAATGAAAACCCTCCTATGTATGCCTGCTTTTGCCCAGGTCCCTAATTACCCTGCCGACTTGGTGCCGTCATCCCAGACCCTTACGTTCAGAAAGCTCCCTGGTCATAGCTATCCCACTGGCAAAGATGATGACTGGGATCCGCAGTTGTGTCCTGCTGGCCATGACATCCTAACTGAAAAGTGTCCATTTATGTAGGACAAGAGCTGATCTTGTAGTACCCAATGACGGGCAACTTCCACGCTTGCACTGCAACCTAAGCCAGGGGAATAAGGCCTCCCCAGAGACGGGTAAGCAGTGCAGGGGCGGTGGATGACCTAAGACAGGGGCTACTTGATTCCCATTGACATGCAAAAAACAAAAAAAGGGGGACTTGCTGGTAGCAGGCCAGCCCTGGCCCCTGGGGACTCAACCCCCAGTTCTTTGTTATGCATGTCAATGTGGCCAGCTCACAAGGCCGTGACACGGGCTTGTGGTTCCCTGTTTATCTGCCTCGCACATATGTGTCTCTCGGGAACATCTTGACCTGTTTGAGCCTCCTGATAGGGGACGGTGACGTGACGGTAACCCAAGGACGCAATTATTACTCTTCCCTCCCCACTTTTGAGTGATTTCCCGCAGCTGTTAAAAAGATATATAAGGGGAACAAATCTGGCAATAAAGTGCGCACACGCTCCCTCCTGGATGAAGAACCTTGGTGTCCTGTGTATTTTTAACCCCGCCGTCCCTCGCCAGACTTGGCTCCGTTAGCCGGACGCGGCAGTCATGCAAATAATTATACTGAATTGTTGAGGGAGTAATAAAATATATGTAAATAAGCTGCTTATCAATGATGAGTAGCCAACACATTATTTTTTCAAATATTCTCTCCTGCAGTTGGTTGAATTCCTGAATGTGGAAACTACATATACAGATTGTGAAGTCTACACAACTATAATTTGTACTCTTCAGATTAATTAAAATCTAACATTAATTCATTATCAGTTACATAAGTAGGAAACAACTTCTTTGAGTTCAAAAATAATATTTTTACATCCTATAGGATTTTCATTTATTATGAGAAGTCTATGAAATTAATATAATAAACTTCATTAATGATTATCTTCATTTATTTCAAATGAAAGAAAACATCTTTTTAGGTGATCTATAAAATTGCTTGAATGCATTGGAAGATATGTATATGTAATTTCAATTTATATTTAAGCATTTAATTCTAAAATAATTTTAAATATGTAGGATAAATCTTTGTAAATATATTCATCAGTCTCAAACCATTTTTTTATGACCATTTAGTATCTGAAATATTAACTTTTTGTATTTTGCCAAGGCACTCTTTCTATATATTAGATTGTTAGAATGTCCCATAACTCCCTATTCTTTTATCAATTTGCTTATGAAACCATATGGTGATAGACATAGTCCCTGTACTTAGAGCTTCTGTTATTGTTTATATATACTAGGGAGACTTTCAGGAAAATAGCGTGTAGAAAACTGAAGAATTCTCAATTGTGTTTCAAATTGAATGACTTTACTGTTTGATCATCATGAATAGAGTTTCTAGAGTTGTAATCAATAGCTTTTTCCTTAATAGTATTTGTGTATATATATGTACATATATATTATGCATGTATAAACTATAAATATATATGTATAAATATGTGTAATGTGTATATATATACATACATGTGTATATATAAATTTATATATATGTATTTTATATATATGCATTTGTATGCATGTATATATAAATCTTTCATATTATTTCATTTAAATAAAGTCTCAGTGGCTGAGAGGGCAGGTGTATTGAGCAGATGTTGATAAAACAATACAAAATTTCAGTCAGACAGAAGGAAAAGTTCTGAAGAGTTATTTTACAGCATGATGACTACAGTCAACAATGGCATATTATACACGTGAAAAATGCTAAGAGGGTAGATTTAAGTGTTCTTATAAAAGAGCAATGATAAGTATGTTAGGTAATAAATATATGTTAATTAGTTTGATTTAGAATTTCTCTCTCTACATATACATTATCAAAACTTCATGTTTTATATCATGAATATATAAAACTGCTGTCAACTGAATTTTTTAAGAAAAAAAGTACTGTGTTTGATAGACTTACTAGCTTCTAAAGACTTAATGCTAATTTTGGCAGCAATAAAAAGGAAATATATAATAAACTTAGTTGTTGTGACCAATGGCTTGATTGCATAATTCCAAGTATTTCATCATTGCAAACATGTCCTTTGACAGTTCTTTTAAAAAGCAAGATAGGGACAAATAACTACAAGCAACATCCATTCATTTGACTTAAATAAAATATTTGACATGAAATTGTGACTATAGTATAATGGCACAATTCAAATATAATCTTAAAAATTAAAAAAACGTGTATATAAAGCAATGGTAAAAATTGTTCTGAATCAAAGGGCTGCTGTGTGGCCACAATTTGCTAAATACATTCTGCTGGTTAATCTTCATTCAAGGTTATGTAATCAAAATAATATCAGTATATATCATTTTAAATAATTCATACATATTTATGAGTACATGTACTTAGGATACTTAATAAAACATTTTATAAATTGTGATATTTTTATCTAACTTTATTACTGCTGTTTGTTTTGTATGTTCATCTTATTTTTGTGAAAAGACACAAGTGCATAACTTCATAAGTCCTACATATTTAGTTGTTTTATATTCCTTTTGATCATTTCTAACTACTAGTTTTTGATTAAATCAGCAGTTTTTCAAACTTAATTAGTAGTATACCAAATTCATTAGCTAAAAGTTGTTCATATTTTGCTCTATTTCTTAAAATTTCATATAATTTACTTTTTTTTCCTGTATTTTTTCTTGTAACCTTGACAGGATTTTCTATTTATCTTTGCAAAGAACCAATTTTTAGTTATGTTGAGTCTCTAATTTATGTTCCATCTATTAATGTTTGTCTTTGAACTTTGTGTTTTCTTGTTTCCATTTTGCATGTATTTGTTGTTTATCTTTTTCTTATTTCCCATGTCTGAGCTAACTCATTAATTTTCAGTGTTTTTGTTTAATACATGCATTTACTAAACACTCTAACTTCTCTTTTAACTCCATCTCATAAATTTGTTTAGTATAATCTTATTTGATTTCAGCATTGTGTAATCTGTATTATATTCTATAGAATACTTAATATGTAAGGCTTTTTGTTATAGAAGTGGACAACAGAAGTTTCTATTTCAACGCATGGCCCTTGGTTCTAGTTCTTTCTTTGTTTTAGCCTCTTGGGATTTTTTTTGTTATGTTCCTGCACACTCAGTTATGCATTTAAAATGGTGTTTGTTGTATTGTGTATGACATTATTTGATGTTTTATCAAAAAGCATTTGAAGGCTTTCTAGCTCACAGATTTGCTGAAAATAATAGCATTCTGGAATTCACTTTTAATCCATTCCTCTTTTTTCTCTATCCCACAATTCTAATATAAAAGATACATAACTCCCTCCATGCTCAAAAGGTGGTCACATCCTACTCAATCATATGACTTGTTCTTTTTACTATTGACTCTTTTACACATCTTAAAATATTTTTCTTTTTTTAGTTTCCAGAAAAACAAATTATCTTGATTTTATTCAGAGAAACATATCTTGATTTTACTCTCTCCCCTTTCGCTTGGTCCTAACATTATGATCTTTTTTCAGCACCTTCTCCTCTATGACAATCACAGTCTTGTAAGTCCAGAAAGTTTATTTCTAGAAATTGTGTTTTTGATTTATAAACTTCTGTCCTCATTAAAACTTTTCTTAGATCTATATCTCTAATGCTGTATTCTTAGAAGTTACCAATTGTCCTGGATTTAATAATTGATGTAAGTATATAACATAAAAGTAACTAAATGATGATCTTTTCTGCTTAGGAGCCATTTGGAAATTTTCATTAATATATCCCATTGGTATCTCAAATTTATCTTGTTAAAGGCAGAATTGGTTATGAATACTAACCTATCACATTTCACCACATTCCCATCTCAGTAAAGGTCATCACCTATGTGAGAAGTATTTCTGGTTTCAGCAATTCCTAGATGACCTTTATGTAGATATACTCTCACTGTGAACATTTAGCAAAACTATACAAAACTGAAAATCACAACCTATGTGAAAGCATCGGAGTGCTGGCACAGAAGCAAGAACTGAAATGCCTGCAATCTGAAGAAGGGAGAAGAGAAGCGGATTTTAGATCTGGGACTTTCCTTCAGGCACTGGTGATTTCTAAAAGAAAGACTGAAAGTATAAAAAGGAAATATGAGAGGGTGAAGACTTGAACACAGTTTTAGCCAGTTGCAAGGAGATGGGTAGATAAGACTGAAGCTAAGAGATCAGAGAAAAAGAAAGTCACTGATATAAAGATTTGATTTTTTTCAGTTAAAAACACAAAGGCTATAACATGGCAAAGAGGAAACTAAATGACACAGTCCTTACAACACTTCAAATCTCCCTTCAAGGAGGTCTGATTTCTGTGATTAGTAAATTTAACACATCAGTGACAGACTAGTGAATATAATAAGAATGGGGACATGCACGATGTTCTCAAGGGGGAAGTTAAGAATCCAAAATCACAACAAAAGAAAGAACTTCAGCAATGGATTTGACATCACTTGAGACACAGATGAAGAAAGAGTGAATGATCAGAACATAGTGCAGCAGAAAAGATCCATATTTAAATAAACAGACAATATTAATTGGAAGAAAAATATAATATATAGATAGATAAAGATACGGATATATAGAACACAGTGAAAGGCTGTAATATTATAATTTTACTCAAAAAGAAAGAAAAAAGAGAATATCCTGGAGGCAATATCTACACAACAGGAAAAAAAACCCACCATTTAACAAGTTCTGTGAACCAAAATCATGATGAATACAGATCACGCCATGTCAGGCTAATGATAAACTACTGAACATCAAAGATAAGGAAGAAATCTTAAGGAGCCAGATTCCTTTGTTAAAGGAACCATACAATGATGGATTTTTTTTTTGAGCCAGGGCATCAATAAATTGCTGAGACTGGCCTCAAATTTATAATCCTCTTGCCTCAGTTTCCCAATCTTCTGGATTACAGAAGTGTGCCACCATGCCCAGATGGAATTGTATCTTTGAAGTGCCTGTGTTAGTCAACTTTTTTGTTGCTTTGACCAGAGACCTGACAAGAACAACTTAGGGTAGGAAAGGTTAATTTGGGACTTAATTAATTCGAGACTTCATTCACCAGGAGTGGCGAATGAATCATGGTCCTTGAGCTATCTGTCAACAGAGGCAGTGCCTCTCCTGGGAACTCTTGATGCGAAGGCATTGAGACTGCCCAGCTGCTGTGGTGATGCCATGTTCAAAAGGAAAATCCATGCCAGCCACACAATTATCAGTTCACGGCCGAGTTCAAACTGCTGGTGGGTAGAGAATTACAGGCACAAGCTGACAGTTCTAATTGGGCTGTTTATACCCTCAACTTCAGCTCCGTTTATCTTGAATAAACTTTCTCACAATAAACCTTTTTGTTGTTTAAACCTATAATAAATGTGTCAAGCTTGCTTGGTTCACTGTCTCCCTAACAAGGAGTAGTGAAATATCGGGACCTGGCTTTTTCCCTATTGTGTGTCTGTTTGTCTTTTCGTCATTCCCTCACTGCCCAGTTTGGTTACATGAATTAATGGCCATGCAGGTCACAGCACTTAGAGTTTCAGAGGCTTGGTCCATGATCATCCAACTCTATTTCTTTGGACTTACAGTGAGGCAGAACAACATGTGTGACAGAGGAGAGCTGCTAAACTCTGATGGCCCAGAAGCAGAAAGAGCAAGAAAAGCCAGAGGGACAAGATATAATCCCCAGAGGCACACCCCCAGTGACGTGCTTCCACCAGCTACACTCTACCTGCCTACAGTCACCATCCAGTATTTCATTCAAATTATTATTCCATCAAATAGATTAATCTATTCATTAGGGCATAGCTCTTGTGATTTAATCATTTCACCTCTGAACATTTCTGCATTTGTTTATTACATGATTTTATTGGGGGACACCTCCCATCTAAACCACAATAGTATCAAAATAAGATGACCACTAACTTAGACTTCTCTCTGTGGCAAAAATCTCTCCCTTCTTAAAATGAAGGTAAAACTTGTAGAAAGTTTTTAATAAACAAAATCTGAGCGACTGCTCCCACTATCAAAAAACAGTGCAAAAGAATGTTTGTTAATAAAGGACAGTTTTGAGGTAGAAAGAAACACAACTACTCAGAAGAGGATTAGAGTAATGAAAGAATAATTATATAAATATATCTATCTAAGATTTGATTCTGTAAAGCAATAATTATGAATTTAAAATGTATAGACAATAAAAATCTTCATAACAGTTGCACAGGATTCTGTAAATGCCAACACAATTTTTATTTTCATATTCTGTAGTTTTCATGTATCTTAACTTTTTTATATATTTAATAAAATTTAGCCTATTTGTTGCTACTTATTGATAGAACAATGAACAGTCTCTCATAAATTTGTCTTTTTTTCATGTGGTTATTCTATCAGTTTGATAAACATATTTCCAGGTTATATATTTAGGTATAAGAAAATTCAGTGTTTTTTCTGTTACTTGATGCTAATTTTCATGAGATATTCATTTATCTCTGATAATGAGATTTATCTGTAAGTTTATTTTATTTGCTATTAGTTTAAGCAATAATTTGTGTAGATAATACTTCTATAGTATACGACTTTCATTCTACTATCTGCAAACTTCCTTATGCATATAATTAAGGTTTTATTATGTGTTTATTTATTTATTTTTGTACCAGAGATTGACCCAGGGGTGCTTTACCACTGAGCCATATCCCCAGTCCTTTCTTTTAATTTTGAGACAGGGTCTAAGTTGCTCAAGGCCTCACTAAGTTGCTGAGGCTGGCTTTGAACTTGCAATCTTCCTTAGTAATTAAGGAGTTTTATTAAATTATTTACTAAACCCTAGCTGAGAATTCAGTAAATTACTGCCAACTGGCTAAATCTGCCTCATGGCTTATTTATTTTACAAATTTAATTTTATTGAAACACAACCCTGCTCTTTCAGTTAAGTGTTTACTTTGTCTTCTTTCATGATTTGACACCTGAGCCAAGCAGTTGTGATAGAAGTCTTGTAGTCAACACAGTTTAAAATAGTTACTATCCTGTTCTTTACATGTAAAGTGTGTGTTCACCACTAATTGAAACTAGAAGACTATTTAATTGATATATTCAAACAAATATATTTAATATGATTATTAAATTTTGGCTAAATCTACCCTTTTACTACATGTTTAGCAATTTTTCTCAGATATTCTGTTTCTCCCTTCACAGTTTTGAGCTAATGATTATATTTCATTATTCCATTTTCCTTTCTATTTGCTTGTTATTCTCTTATAATTTTTGTAAATATTTTGATTGTATTTATTAGGATTTGTTAATATCTGACAGTTACAAAATCATGAATATATGAAAAATTATTTTTAAGTATGTAAATTAATGATTTTAGAGCTTCCTAAAAAATCTAAAGCATGTAGGTCACATTTACGTCCTTTACATCTTGCCCATATTTTATCTAATTGTCATATGCCTTAATTTTGAAAATATTTAAACTTATAAGCTATTATCATAGTATAACATAAAGAGTGTCAGTTGACACAAGGTGAGTTATCTTTCAGGAGGAATGGAAATCTTTCAGTAGACCACCTGATGAGGTTCAGAGGGAGATATTGTCTTTTCACACTGGACAGTAACAAGCCTGCCCTTTCTCCAGAAAGGAGACAGAATTTCTATTTTCCAAGGCTGCTCACCATGCAAATAACTTGAAAAGGTTGTCTGGAACAAAGGACAGTTGGAGCCTCACTCAAGGAGACATGCAAAAGTGCAAGGGCTTCCTGCAGAATTCTCTCCCAACATCTTAGTGTTAATTGATATCAAACTGGGACAAAGTTAAAAGAAAGTTCCTTGGCCCTACTTGCTCATTAATAAGGAAGTAAAACCTTAAAAGTATTAACATAACTGGTCATATACAAAAATATGATCAAATTTAATTCCGGGGAATAAAGATTGGTTTACTGAATAAAAATCAAATAATTGATAGAATAATTTTTTTAAAATTGGATAAAAATTCACTAGATGTAAAAATAGTATTTGTTGAATTCAGCATCCATTTAGGTAAGAATGATTTATAAACCAGAAATAGTGGGAAATTTCATAATCTGACAGCTTATTTATATAAACCCACTTAATAATTATGATCTTCAAGCTTAAATATTCTATGAATTTATATGTATTTTGAGCAAAAAATATAATTGATAGCTTTTAAGATGAGAATTGCTAATATTACAATTTTTGTTTTCCCACTTTTTTTTGCCAGATTTGCTTGAAAGCAAATTCTATCACACTGCAAATGATCAAAGATTCTGGATTAGTAAATACTTTATCACTCACCAAATATGTCCATGTGGGAAAAAGGTTGCTATTTTCTTAGTTTAATATTCAACACATTTAATATAGAAATATTATTTGGATCTGTTCAAGTTTCTATATTGTTATAAGAATGCATAATGAATATCTAAAAATTTCCTAGATACTATGAGGCAATATAAAATATGTAAATATCCTAGAATTTATAGGGTGTCAGAAAATCATAATAAAATATTTTAATTTAGTAGAGTCTTAGTAAATTAAGGTCTAAGATGCTCAAGTCTTCTAAAACTGAATTTGTTTTTCTCTGTAGGTTTACTTTGTCTGTTTATTTAATTTATGTGTTTTAATTATGTATGGCATCCTAATCCTAAGACATTGATTTTAAGAGACATAAATTTCTGTTGTGATAGACAATTTATATCACTAAGAGAGTGAGAGAGTCACCAAATAATTATTCAAATTATATGTACATTTGCCTTTACAGTGTAAAATTGTATTGAAGCACTTATTTTATGAGCACACTAAAAATAAAATTTCTCTAAAGCTATTCCAGAGGTAACCTGCACCAGAGTTCAAA
Organism: Marmota monax; assembly: GCF_021218885.2. NCBI lineage: Eukaryota > Metazoa > Chordata > Mammalia > Rodentia > Sciuridae > Marmota > Marmota monax. The sequence goes on from NW_026693692.1 coordinate 28,350, forward strand.
TTTCTGTATCTTGTGCACACACATAAGTGTTATATCCTGATCACTAGTAAAGACAACAAAGTTTCTCTCACCTTCTTATCATCAAAACCTCTATATTTTCAATGTATTTTATTCAAACCAAAAATAAAATAGCAAATACCTAAGGAATAAATGTTAAATTAGTGAAAGCTTATTTAGTTAACTATTTCCAGAGAAATTTTAATTAGGATTTTATTTTCTCATTAAACAATTGAGTTGTGGAATGTCCTCCCCAAACTCACCTATTGAAGGCAAGGTCCTCAGTACAGCAGTATCCAGAGGTGAGGTAAGTGTTTAATGACAAAAGAAAAATTTCCCTAAAAGATCAAAATTTCAGATAATATTGCTGACTCAGCCTTTATATATAATAAGAATTTCACAATGGAATATAAAAGACATATAAACAAGACAAGCTTATTAATTATATAACATCTCCTTTTCTTCTTCTCTAATGTTGGAACAAGAAACTCCATTGAAAGACTTTAGGAGTAAGTAATTAGGCTAGAGAGTCAAACGCAGGGGTCCATGCCTGCAATCCCAGTGATAGGGCAGGCTGAGGCAGGAGCATAGCAAATTCCATGCCAGCCTCAGCAACTTAGGGTGACACTCTGTTTAAAAAATAAAACATAAAAAGGACTGAAGATGTAGCTTCGTGGTAAAGTGCCCTGGGTTCAAACCTCAGCATCAAAATAAATAAATATAAATAAATAAATTAGTCTAGGGCCTTTATAAGATATATATTAAGTGATTCTTAACCTTAGGATATTATGAAAGAGAAAAAGTTTTCTTGAAAATAACTGAATCTACACATTCTACAAACTGAATGACCCTCTAAAAGCAATCATAGCTAATATTGCAATAGGTAATAATTCTTGTGTTAACTTTTCATTGTTATGACAAAAAAACGTGACATAAACAACATAATTATGTTCTGCTGTGGATTTTTTCTTTCTTCTGTCCTTCCTCTTTCTTTTTCCTTCTTTTCTCCCTTCATTACTTTACTTTAGGGGCTTGAAATCTTGTGTGTATCTGATTTTGAAGTTCTGAATGTCAGAATACAAAGTTTTGAATTTTTTCTTGAGCATGAGTTAAAAAAAATTAAGTGCTGAGTCTTCAGTGTTTTTCCTTCAGTAGTTTGCAATACATGTAGCTAGCTATCAGAGTTAAGACAATCAGTGTTTATTGAGTATATTTATATGGAAACTTTTTCCTGGATTTACTTGATCAGAAAAATTCAAAACTTTGCACTTCCTAAAGAGGCACTAGTCATGCATTTTTGTCATAATATTAGAGTAAAACTTCATTGGAATATGCACCATAGAACTGAAACCTATAAAAGAGGAGATATTTTAAGTACATACCCATGGAAAGAGATATGTCTCCTTTGAGGCATAACATGAAAATTAATTCCTTATAACAGAATACCATAATTTCTTCTATTTAATTTATTAACCAGAACCTCCTGTTCAAACAGCAGTATTAGGGATGAATGAAGCATGATACGATGCATGATTAACTGCAACAACCTTCCCTGGGGTTATTTGAAAATAGAGCATGCTTAATTGGTTTCTATAAAGTTATAACTAGATGTAAAAATAACTAAAATATAAATTTTAAAATTTATTCTTAATAGCCTAAAATATTTAAATATAATAGTCTTCCTTTATTAGTAATATATAGAAATAATAGAAAACAGTATAGTTTTGTATATTTATAATCATAATGAAATGTGTATTGTAATGTTATTCAAATTGATATTTTGCTTAGTAAGACCACATTTGAAAAACTGAGAAATTTTTACTTCTAAAATCCATTTTTTGATGTAGAATACTGAGTGATTTATTTCTCTGGGAAATTGAGACTTGTTTTCTTTAAACACTAAGAAATTCTGCAATAATGAAATGTGTTTAGCTTTAACACAAAAAGTATTCTAAATACATATGAGAAGGTGTCCCTGTGGAATCTGAGAGCAGGGAAATAGCATTTCTCAGTGGAAGGAACCCACAGGGAGGAGAAGTCCCTGATATCAGCTGAATCACTTTCACTAGGTTCAGATTGCCTAGGAGGGACTTCTGGTGATAGAAAGATATGCTTTGTTTGTGAGCTCAATTTGACACTTGAAACACCCTGATGCAGCAGGCCTCTTGGAAATTGGAAAAAAAAAAACAGTAAGCTTATTAATCTAGGGATTTTTCTCAAAGGGTTTTTAAGTTTAGTACACTTGTCTTCAATGCAGGGTGCACATTAGAATCACCTTGAGAATTTTAGAAAATATTCTGTTTTCTAGGTATGATCCTAGACCAAGGATTACCTCTGAGAAAGTATCCTGGCTTTGGCACTCATGGCACAAATGCTCTCTAGATGGTCCTAATAGCACAGTCAGGGTTTAAGAACCACTGCTCAATCATTTCAGTCTTCACTGAGCCAAATGACTCTTCATAATCCTGCTTTCCTCTCTCCTGTGAAATTACCATTCTTATTTCAATCTTAAGATTTTATTGTATTCTCTGCTGAAATTCCAAAGACAAGAAATTGTATTGGCTTGAACAATTACACCTATCCTTATATACAGATGACTTTAGTACTTGTTTTTCAAAAAAAAAAAAAAAAAAAAAAAAAAAAAAAAAACGTTGTAGTTTATTTGTGTGATTTCATACCAGGTCACATTCTAATTTGGAGGAAGAAGAATAAATACAAAAGAAGAAAAAAGAAGAAGAGGAAGAATAAGTGGAGGACAAGGAGGAGGAGGAAGAGGAGGAGGAGGAGGAGGAGGAGGAGGAGGAGGAGGAGGAAAAAAGAAGCAGCAGCCAGCTTCTAAGTTACGTTTAAACAATAGGGAAAATCAATCAGGTATAAATTATCTATTCCATATGCTGTAAGTAGGCAGTTTTCTCAGAGTTTTATGCATTATGCATCTGATTGTTCAGAAACATACATACAATCTTCATTGAAAAATGTATATGAAGATTGCATCAGGCCATTGATATAATCTCTATTCAGAATATAATTCAATATCATTTCAAAATAATTTGTCCTTGATTTATTCTAAAGGCCAAGTTTAATTTTCTTTATTTAACTTCAGAATTCACAATCTCCAGTTTTCCATTTCTGTTCTAGTCTTATTTCCAACCAAACCAAGATGTTATTTCTTAAGATTCTTCTGTATGGAGAATAAATGTTATATTTAATCAATACAGACAAATTTCATGAACAATCTTATTGAGTACAGACAATACTAGCAATGCCATTTCTCAGTTGGTAAAGTTCAAAATATTTTTTTTAAAAAATCTTATCCACTGATTTTTCTCAACTGCACCTTAAAGATGTAGGCTAATTTATAAGCATACTCATTGCTTGCCAATCAGTGGTGCAAATAATTTTTTTTAAAAAAGAGAAAGAGAGACAGAGAGAGAGACAGAGAGAGAGGGAATTTTTAAAATATTTATTATTTATTTATTTATTTATTTTAGTTTTCAGTAGACACAACATCTTTATTTTATTTTTATGTGGTGCTGAGGATTGAACCCAGCGCCCTGCACATGCCAGGTGAATGTGTTACCGCTTGAGCCACATCCCCAGCCCCAGTGCTGCAAATACTTAATGTAGAGATCATGGTGGTCCTGGCTGGCAGTTTTTGAATACTATAGTATATAATAAGACTTCTGTTTGTTTGTTTTTTATATGTAATTATTTAAGTCAAAAAAATATAATTATTGTCAAAAATGTATTCCAAGAAGAGTTAAAAAATTATCCACTGCTCACTTCTAGTAGGTAAGGAATAATACTGTGAAGTTCAAGCTTGAATAATTTATCCTTCTTTCCTACTGCAGTGAAGCAGTTTTACTATGGCAATTTTTTTTTCACTTAACATACATCTCCATGTTAACAAAGTATTTGGTTTTATCAGTTGTTTTACTGATGCAGGCTGAAAGTTATTAACCTTCCATTCTATGCTGGATATAGAAATTTTAATTTTTCACTTACAGTAATGTCATATCCAAGTCCTACTTCTCTGCATTTGGATAAAAGTTTTTTTTTTCCCTATAGCAATCATACTTAAGTCACAGAATTTATTTTAAATATGTGCTATTTCTAAATATATTAATTTATAACTGTTCCAAGAATGGGGTAGGTTATGGACAAGTACAATATAAGAAAACATGTGATAGTCAAACATGAGTGCAAAATCACCTAGCGTTCTGTTGAGACCAGCACAAAATTCAGTGACATTCAAGGAAGCATTACACAGCTGTATGATCACTCCTTTAGTAGTGCACCAGTAACAGGATTGACTTCCCTAGCTGCTTCATTTTAACCCAGTCATTTTTTTCTCTTTCTTCTACCAATTGAAGAAATCACTTTATATTTTCCATTTTCTCAGAGATGATTCCATTTTGTCCAGCTTATTTCTAACACAACATACTGTTTTTATTTTCATCGATATTCTTGCTTTTTATGTCAATGAAATAGCTCAGTTTTCCAGTAATTTTTGGCACTCTCTTGCTGAATGTAGTTAAAAACAGTACTTTTAAAAAAAGAAAGAAACTATAAGACAAACAATTTGTGTTCTTTAAGCTACATTAAGTAAAGTGTTCTACAAAACCAATAGCTGTGTTAATCTATGCATGTCATTTTATTGAAATGACTGTTTTTGTTTGCAAGATGATACAAAAATCTTAGGTCCTTCTACCTCGTTTTATGGTTATGATAAATATTCTAATGTTTTTATTAGTGTGTATAGTTGTGCATAATATTGGGTTCATTGCTACATATTCACAAATTCATATAAAACATTTTTCTCTGTTTCATTTCCCAGTCCTTTTTCTTTCCATCTACTCCTCCTGCTCCTAATCCCTTTCCTCTACTGTACTGGTTTTCCTCCTATTTATTTATTCTTAATTGGTACACTATAATTATACATGAAACTGGAACTCATTGTGATATATTAATCCATGCACATAGCATAATTTGATTGATTTCATTCTGCAGTTCCTCCACTTTCTCAATCCTTTCTCCTTCCCCTTTGATCTATGTCCTCTACTTTGTTGTTTTTCTTTTATTGTCACGAAATTCACCCTTTTTAAATTCCTTATTTCTCTCTAGCTTGTGGATATGAGAGAGAACATTGCACCCTTGACTGTCTGCCTCTGGCTGATTTTACCTACCATGGTGTTCTCCAATTCCATCCTTACAGAAAATATTTTGCTCAGTCACACTGAACATGGATGGAACATCAAAATCCTTCATAACCCAGAATAAGGAAGCTCAGACACTAATATCTTAGATGCATAATGTGAGTTTATATTTTTTAACTATCATTGATCTGATGGATTAATTGACTCAACAAGTAAAATCAAATGGTCAAATCATTTGATAAATATAGAGAAAACATGGATATAGACTTTGTTTTTTCAGTGACAATAATGAAGATACTTTTAAAAAATGTTGATATTAGGGTCTGGGATTGTGTCTCAGTGGTAGAGCACTTGCCTAGCATGCATGAGGCACTGGGTTCGATCCCAACACTACATAAAAGTAAACAAAGGTATTGTGTCCATCTACAACTAAAAAAAAAAATTAAATGTTGATATTAGAATTTCCCATACACTTCAAATATAATAAAGATCACTGAAACTATTAAGTTTTGAAATTACCATTTGATTAGACACCTTTCATGCTTTTTCTAATTTTTCAAGGAAATTATTCAGTAATCAATATATATTAGGAATCAATTCTTTGCAGGTATCTGAGTTTCTATGTATTTTACTATTATCTGTTCTGGACTAATGTGTCCAAGATGAATTTGGTGACTCACTCTACAGCAAAGGACAGATTTCTTACTGTCTAGAACAATAAAGTTAGTATTTCCCTCTGAGGCATAATTTGGGCAAGTTAGTTAAGAGTCCCTGTAAATGATTGAAATTTTCCAAAGCTTAGAGTTCCTCATCTTTGTTGTAAACCATATACACAATATTCTGAGCCTGCTTCAACAGCTCCCTCATGAATTGTAGAAGAAGAGAAACCAAAGGCATATGTAAATTCAGTCTGCCTGCTGTGATGTGAGTAATAAAGTTCTCTCTGAAACGAGACTCAAGTCTTGTATCAGCATCCATGAAACTATTGCAAAATTCCTTGTGTTAGCTTACAAGATCTCAGTCCTGCTAGGAGGTAAAATAACAGTATTAACATGCAATATCCACTGATTCTTATTTCTTACAAATGATGTTACTTAGAAATGTTACTGTGCTCTTTCTAAAGAATGTTATTTCCCACTCACCTGGTATCTAGGAGTGATCACATGACTCCTTTACAGTCAATGAGCCACAGCAAACATCTTGCATGGGAGTTCAAAGATGCTGAAGGAAAGTTGTTGGCAGGGGTTTTCTTTCTGTGATGATATCATGAGATAATACTGACAGTTTCCAGAAGCTGGTGTTGATCATGATTTCTCCTGGACCACTAAAGCCATGAAGATCAGGTTGATAATTTCACAGCACTGGACTTCCTATGTTCACATTTGGACTTTGGATATGTATAAGATCAACCCAAGGACATAGCCTGAAAATTGTAGTCAGGTAATAACACTGGCAGTCTAATTCAGTAATTATATGAATATAATTCTTAAACAACACCAAGCAGATATTTTTCTTTTTTTGTAACATACAGAATGGGGATTAATATTTTCCTAGAAATAAGCAAGAAGAATTTAAGCAGTAAAGGCAGAGAAACTTCCCTCTCCCTCCCCTCTTTCTTTCTCACATCTACTTTTGATTATATCAGCTAGGAAAGGTATTCAACACAAAATAACAGTGTCTAATCTTCCAAAATGGACAGCCATTTTGCACAATTAGAACTTCCTATAGTTTAACATTATGTTCATGATTAAATAGCATTAAAATGTCTTATTTTCCACTAATTATTATAGAACAATATTTAAAATTGATATTAATACAGAATGTTATTTTCTGTGGAAGAAATTAGGTAGTTTAAGAGTATAAATTGTAAATACACAGGGCACAGAGTAATGAAGTTTGAGAATCTTAGTCTTTAGAAAAATTATAGTGGCTTTTCAGGAAACATGCATGTAGCAGTGTAGGATGCTATCATTTAACTTCAGTTATAATCAAGTTATAATGTCTATAATGTTATCATTTTAACAAAGAATAACTTCAGAGGCATTTTTTTAACTTGGATGATTAGGTAGATGGTATAGCTATTTACATCATGGGAATTATGGATGGAAGAAGCTTCCAGTGAGTGACTAATAAGATTAAATGATTAGATTTTTTCTTTTACATGCCTTTGCGACTACTTTTGTGAAAATCTTCATTTTTTTTTTCCTTTGATTTATCAGTTAAAAAAAAGTTGTATTACAGGTTTTAGGTATATTTTCCACATTAAAACATGAAGAAAGAGCAAAGATCAATTTGATGCCTTTCCTACTGTTCCGTTAGGGCAGCAGACTTTCTTTTCACTGATTTTACCTGATCAGCCCTGGTGTGGGATGAGACAGGAGTCTCCTGGGTGATGTCTGCGGCCTGCTCCTGATTTTGCGCCCAAATTAAGCAATCAAAGGAACCCAGTCAGCATGAAGGGGGAAGCGCACCAGATGTGAGGCTATTGCGAGAATGGCAGGGAGCAGGCTCTGAGGCTGGAATAAGCTTGTTAAGCAGGGCTCAAGTCCGTGGATAACAACCTTCCAGAAGTTCTAAGGCAAAAACTATCTTTGTAAGCTTTAGCTCTCATCAGGAGAAAGTATGTGATCAAACTGCTCATACATCTTGTATATAGAGGGGTTCATTTTAGTAGGCTGAATTATTAATGATAAAACAGAAAAGAGGGTTTTGAAAAGTTCTAACAATCCACTTGAATTTTACCTTAGATAGCTAGATAGCATATGCCCCTTTATCTTCTCCTCTTAAGTTTTTCTTTCTTTATCATCATTATCTTAAACCTAGTGGAAAACTAGAAACTCAACTAGAAATGGCTGAAAAAGATGGTTAAGACTATTATATTTGTAATTTGTTATATTTAAAAATACGAAAGTATGTTACTGTAACTTATTTTAATTTAATAATCATTTGTTTATATAATATATCCTTTTATACTTAGACTCTGAATTGTAATGTATGTTGTACTAGTCATAGCTATAACATAATTTATAGCATTTTTGTTTTTTCCACAAGATGTGTTTGAGAGAAGGATTAACTTATCAAATACTTTTAATTTCATATTTTATTCCTTTTTATATGTAGGGAAAAATAAGCCAGTAGGCAAATATTTAATTAACTTATGTGGCAGGTTTCATGATCACTTATAAATGTCAGTAAGTGTAGACCAAAGTTGATACTAACAGTGTGGTATAATTCTCATAATTTGGGCATGTAGTCCCTTCAAAATGAAATAGGTACATAGTTTATTCCCTGGTTTTCCTACTTGTACTTAATTAAACTCACTTTAATTCAATATTTATTTACTCTCAAGCTTAATGCAAGTAATTATACTGTGGTGAATAAAATAAAAATCTTTCCCCTTCTCTAAAAGCTTATAAAATAATAAATGTCCAGTAAATATGTAAAAAGTACTTATATTATCCAACCTATTAAGAAATGAGAAGGCTTTAAGTTAAATATTTCACATTTTAATTTATCATTGTAAGGGACATGGGGAAAATTCTCATGAATCCAAAAATAATCTATACAGTGCAGGGAAATTGCTATTGTATAACCTTCTAGGAAAAGTATAATAATCATAGTGATTTCATAAGTTGAAGGAATTATACATACTTTTACTAGGGGTAAGGGTATTTTCGTCTTGTGTGTGATTTAAAATTCAATTAAGAAGATTTTTTTTTTATTTTGTAGAAGTTTTGACCTAGGTTCAAGATTTTCAACATACAAGCTTTGATTATTGTCTTTCAGAATTATTCAACAATTAATTGAATTATATATTAAACAGAAAGTGATTGATATTTTACTTCATAAATTATATAAATCATCAATTAAAGCATATCAGTGTAGTACATACACACATACACACACACAAACACACACACTAATCCTGTGAATGATCATGTAAAATATTTTTATTTCTTCCTTCCTTGTACCTCAGATCTCATACTTTTTGTGCATTTTTCTCACTCTCTATTTTGAGGCTCCCTCTGATAGATGCTTTCTCGTCTATCTTAGATAATGTGGTTAGAAGAGTGGAAAAATCCTGTGCATTTATATTTCATATATTTGGTCTATGGAATAATTTACAGTAATATTATTTTATTTAAACTCATACTTTATATGTGTATCTAGAGATTTGTCTACATATAAAGAAGGACTGCATAGGGTAAAGGTTTAGAGAAGGCTTAGAAAGCCAGATACTCAGTGCTCAAATAATCTATCTCTAATTAGCTGTTTTCCTTTGGACAGACAAAACAATTTCTCTGTACCTCAGTTTTGTTGCCTTTAGAGATAATGAAAGCACCTATTCCATAAAATTGTAATTAATATTAAATGTTTATATGTATAATATATAAACACATACATTTAAACGTACATTTAATATCTATAATGCTTAGAAAAGTCCTTGCAAAAGTAATCACTTATAGAAAAACAATAGCTATCCCTACATTTTTGGTTCTCTCAGATGCTCTTCCAAATAATTAGTAAACTTCCCAGATGCAACATCTTTGTATAATATGTAAAATTACTACTCAGTAGATAACTTATGAATCCAAAATGTCTTAATACATTTTAAATATAATATTACAAATTCAGTACATATAATAAAACAAAAAATTAAGTAATAGTAAAATATACTATTTATAAAATCATTGTGATATGATTAATCATTTGGGTTATTGATTTAAACTGTCTGGATAGATAAGAATCCAAAAACTAAAGTCAATTTCTCTTGCAAACTTTGTTTACATCATCTAAATATTTCACATTAAATACTTAATAAATCTCATGTAAGAATTTGTCATTTTACTTTAAACAACCAGGGAAATATTAAATACAATCATGGTATCTGTTGTTTTATATTTTACATATTAACTGGATATTTTGATGTAAACCTTATAAAATTATAATGGAAATAGCATAATGTTTGGGAGATAATGGTATACATTTTAGAGAAGAAAAACAACCTTTTCAATATTAGAAAAAAATTATTCTTTGAAATTATTTTTCCCACTTGTAGGATCATTGCTCCATATCATTATTTTCTCCTTTTTATTCATAATGCTATATTGAGCCTGGGATACACACAATTTTTGAAGACTATTATTATTAATCTTGACATAATCATGAGAGAATTCCTCTAGCACATTACTTTTTATACCATAGCGTATCAATTAGTTTGGAGAAATCCACCTCTGAATGTCAGTCTAAAACTGAAGGGAAACAAATGTCTAAAGGAATCCAACTATTTTGTCCCCATATACTTGAACTTATCTCTGCCCATATATGTTCACATTTATGACCTTTCTCTCTTGGACTCTTTCTTGGCATGCTACTTCAATTCAATTTTTTTTTCTCTTTTGGTGAAACTAGTTGGAGAAAAAATTAAGACTGTATGTTCATTATGTTAATTTGTATAATACCTTACTACTGGATTGGGGATGTAGCTTGGTGGTGGATCCCTTGACTAGCATGGATCAGGCCCTGGGTTCAATTTCTAGAACTCAAAGAAATAAAAATAGAACAAAATATACCTTATTACTAGGAAGAACATTATTTGTTCATTCTAACTGCAGCTATCTTCTACCAAATTCATTTTTGTTAAAGATAATAAAATAGTTTTCAAAAAATAAAACTAAAATAAATTTCTAAAAATAATAAATAAACTTTTATTTATTTCTTTCATGTTATAATGAACGCTATTTTATTCCCTAGTATGTTACTTAGAGAAATTGTTTAAAGTGTTTCCAAATATGTATTCCATAAATGCGATTTTCAAGATATATTATCACATAAAAAATAAATTGCTTTAGGACATTAGTAAATTTTTTTCTTTCATTTATTAGTATAATTATATATTAAAACTATTTATTCAGTATGATCCTTGTTGTTTCCCTCATAGATAGAATAGTGGAATTTTAAAAAATCATGTAGCTAGAAATTGTAAGGTTGCTTTAGCTATGAAAGTCTCTTTATATTTTCACAATATGTTCAAACACGCCACTCATACACATACATACAGAAAAGTAAATATATCAAGACTTTTCTTTATAACTCTCCATTTTTGTTGCTATAAGTGACTCCAAGCAGAAATGATCAGTTCTATAACTGATGAGAAAACATAATTATGATGACAACCTGAATTTTGAATGCCAACATAATCTGGAGTGTGCATATCTTAAATTTTTTTTTAATTTTTTAATGTTTATTTTTTAGTTTTCGGCAGACACAACATCTTTGTATGTGGTGCTGAGGATCGAACCAGGGCCGCACGCATGCCAGGCGAACGCGCTACCGCTTGAGCCACATCCCCAGCCCTATCTTAAATTTTTAATAAGAGTATTACACTGAAATTAGAAAGCTACTTTTGTCTGTAATATAAAATTTCACATTTTATATATAATTCCCAAATATTGACCACTATTAAATACTGAATAATTTCATGAAAAAATTTTTTTCTGAATATTTTATGACATTACATCTTCTATACATGCCTGAATTAATGTCCTTTTCTGTTGTTTTTGGAAGTAAAAATTTGTTTATTCTGGAACAAATTTAGGGAAGAATAGAACAATTTTTAGGTTGGATGGACACACAAACATTTTTTACAATATACAGAATTACTAGCACTATGTAGTATTGCAATACATTCTTAACTTCAGGCATCAGAGATTTGGGTGTTCAGTGATTTTATGTTTATATAAATATGTTCTACCTTCGTATGAAATGCTTAGATTAAGATTACTACCTATTTGGGAATACGTTGGCATTAGGAAAAAGAAATTTGCGTAAAACACATCATCAGAGACATACATGACAGTGAAGATGAATGTAAGTTTTTTTATATATTTAAACACATCTTTGTCTTTTATCACTTTCAAAATACTATGACAGTTTCACTTCTAGTGAAATTTGACATGAGATATCCTAAACAACAAAGAAAATTGTACTATATAATATATAGGAATGTTGCTGAAATATAACAAGTATATAAAAATTGAATTAGAAACCCAAACTTGCACAACTGTACTTTAGGAAACAGCTCAATTGAACCAAACCATTAAATGCATGAAAAATGCTAACATTCAAACTAGTGTAAGCAGTTCATTCAGACCCATATTTGTACCATAGCACATCAAACTAATTAGTACCAGTTCATGACAACTTCATAGATTTCACTGATTGCTGAAGGAACTATCTTGGTTTGCAATCTTACCCACTCTACCAGGACTGTTCATTGACCTACTCTAGTCCCTATGTTCTCTAAGTACTTTTCCCTCTCTGCCCTTCTTGAGGTACTCCTCAGTCTTTCTGTGTGCATTCCCTTTGACTTAGCTAATAAAAACTGAAGTGTGAACAGAAGTAAATTGGTGGCAGTTGCTTGGTAGGTTTTCAAAAAACAATAGAAAGAGAAATAATCTCTTTTTTATTGATTTTTTAGTTTTCGGTGGACACAACATCTTTATTTTATTTTTATGTGGTGCTGAGGATTGAACCTAGCACCCTGCGCATGCCAGGCAAGCACACTACTGCTTGAGCCACATCCCCAGCCCAAAAGAAATAATTTCAAAGAACAGAAGGTCTGAATTTGTTGAGATGCTTGTTGCTGTAAAAGGTTTATGTCTGAGAGAGCTCAGTCTTCCCAAGATCCTTCCAAGTTTTGTGCTAAGACTTTGCATATTTTTTTTTGAGATCTCCAGGGTTGAGTTTATTTACTTTGCTTTCAGAATAAAGCCTCCAGGACCTTTTGTTGTATGATCAGAACCCTACCTAGTCTTTTTACTGAATGTCTGCAGGACCACATCTTGCCCCTAAATATTCTATCTGCTGCCTATTGGCTACAATGTTGTATGCCTATTAGAATAAATCCCTAAATCAGGGGACATATAAGGCTGCACTGTATCAGTATTCTGGATTCATCCCAAGCAATACCAAAAAGTTCCTATCAGATGGCTATGATTTGCATAAAATGCCTGAGGAATCTTTTCAAAACCTATAAATACGTTTCTGCATTTTCGCTGTAGATGAGAAATTGCTTTTGAAAGTGATTTCCTCTGCACATAATTCTACTTGCCAGCAGTGTGGTGATTTCTGAACCTAGACATTCTCAAGTAATGCTTCACTTTTGGCTATCAGTCAATTCCTTATGGGACTCATCAGCTGATAGACTTGCACTTCCTTCTGACAGAATTATGTACTCTCATTCTTGAGTTTATCTTTCACATGGCACAACTTCAAGAGCAATTATAAATTTCAGGGAGTTAAAAGAGAAAACCACATCTGACACAACTACAACAAAGTTTCATCTATTAAGAGTCAGTATTCTAGACTTGCCCAATCTCCATGAAGATCTAAAAAGATGGGACAGACGTTTCTTTTCAGACACTGGATAAAGGTATATTTAGACTATGGTCTCAGAGAAGAAAATGAAGCAAGCATGAATGCACTTCAGAACACAGTGACTTCTGCAAGAGGGCAAACACCAGAAGATCACATTGATACCACTGAATTAGAAAAGGCAATTCAGACCTTCAAGTCTTTGAAAACCCACCAAGCGACTGCCCCCGGTTTACTTCTGTTCAGACATCACTTTTCACTTGGTTAAGTCAGAGAATGTACACTAGAAGAAGGGAGAAGGCCTCAAGAAGGGCAGGGAGGGAAAAGTTTAGAGACATATGGAAGGTTGAAATTTTGTGGCACAGTACCAGAGGGTACATGGAGATCAAACTCATGTACTACACATAGGGTTCCACTTTGTCTTAACACTGAGCTGTAGGTGCATATGGCGAGATTCATACCCCCAAAGAAAAGCTACCAGAGAAATTGTCACTTTAGGGGAACATAAGTAGAAGACCCAATGCTCACACGGGGTCACCCAGAATAGAGGGACACTTTAAATATAGGAGGTATTTCATCAAAATCTGCAAAGAACTACACCTTAACAACAGGGCTCAACTAACCAGAGACCACAGTTAATGCTAGTGCATCTTCAAAGAACTTGAAAGGATTAAGCCAATTTACAAATTAATTAATGACCAGTTTAAAAAAATAACTCAATCACACTGACATGCTTAAAAATTATACATTTTGTATCCAATAAACAATCCTGAGTCAGTGAAGAGGCAAGACTATATGATCCTCAATCACAAGAAACTTTGGCTAGGAAGAAACTATGATGAAAAGAAAAAAAAAGTAAAAATAACCTGGTGAAAGAATTTTGGGGACATATTATGAATATATCTATGAATAAAAATGAGAAAGTAAAAGTATAAAGACTGATAATAGAAAAACGTAACCAAAATGGATGTATAGGGTTGGATATCTGAAATAAAATATTTACTGGGTAAACAAAAGAAAAAAATTAAACACTGGAGAGGGAAAAGTCAATAAAATAGAAAGAGAACAATGAAAATTTTCCAAAAAATAAAGCACAAAACAAATATGCTTAAGAAAGTTTCAGTAACCTGTGGAAAATGCAAAGTAACACAATGTGTTTGAAATTGGAATATAAGAGGAATAAGAGAGAATGGAAGGGAGAAAGTTTTGAAAGATGGAAAAGATGTATATTTTTCAATGTGATGGAAGTTGTAGATTTGTAGATCCATGAACTCATAAAGAATGAACACAAGGAAAAATAAACCACATTCTATATTAATCAAAAAATATTAGAAGCTGAAAGAGAAAAAACTATATTATTTATTGGTTGTAAAAATTCTTATGCTGCTTAAAATAGAAAAAAAAATTCCTACCAGAAAGCAGTAATATAATATCTTGAATGTTCTGGGGGAAAAGTTATATCAACCTACTATTAATGTAGAATGATAGTTTTTTAAAAAATTTTTTTTAGTTGTTGATGGACCTTTATTTTATTCATTTATCAATATGTGTTGCTGAGAATTGAGCCACAAGCAAGGCAAGTGCTCCACCATCAAGCTACAACCCAGCCTGATAGTGTTTCTAAATGAGGCAAAAATAAGGATATTTTATAGAATGCAAAATCTGAGAGAACTTGTAATTAAAAGAATTGCTGAGCAGAAATGTAAATAAAAGTTGTGGCTGAAGAAAAGTTGAGTATCCTAAACAGTAAATATGTGGGTGTTGTTTTTTGATTAAATTCTGTTCTCATTTTAAATTTATATAGAAGATAGTTAACTAGCTAAGCAAAGAAAATTAAAAATATTTGATTGAATTTTTAGCATGAAGAAATAAAAGTGTGTAAAAATTGATAAATGATGGCAGAAAACTAATGTAAGTATAGTATCATAATCTTTTACTTTATATGTGAAGAGGAATAATATCATTTAAAAGTAGATGGTGATAAATTAAATATATATATTTTTACCCTAAGGAAACTACTAAATAAAATGAGGAGACTATTTATACATAATAATACAGTAAAGATGGATTTAAAAAATTAATCCAAGAAAATAAAAACTGACAAATAGGATTACATCAAACTAAAAAGCTCTGCATAACAAATAATCAAGAAGGTGAAGACAACCAACAGAATAGGAGAAAACATTTTCAGCATGTACATCCCATCCGATAAGGAGCTGATTTGCAGAATGTTTAAAGAACTCCCAAAACTCAACAGCACATAAAGTATATGACCTAATTTTAAAATGGTCAATAGATTCAAAAAGTCATTTCTCAAAAGAAGACATACAAATGACCAATAAATATGTGGGGAAAAAAAAGACCAACATCACTAATCATCAGAGAAATGTAAATGATATCACCCCAACTTCCTAAGAATGATTGTCAGAAGGGAAGAGAGGAGGGATGGGATAAGGAAAGATGTGGGATGAGTCTGACATAACATTATTATGTATATATATTAATATACCATATAGAATCTCATCATCATGTACATCATGGGTAAATAGCAGAAAGATTGGTAGAATAGAGAAAAGGGAGCAGAAGTGGGAGGAGGGATGAGGAAGGGGGAATACTGGAGTCTGGATTAGAAGAAGCTATATTCCATGCTTTTATAATTATGTAGAAATTGATTCTACTATCATTTATAAACTAAAAGAACCAATTGAAAAGAAAAGACAAAAGATAACAAGTCCTGATGCACATATGGAGAAAGGGAAACCCTTGCAGGCTGTTTCCTATTATATCTGTAAATTAGTAATGATATAATGATTTGTCAAGAAAACTAAAAAAAATATATATATTATCTTATTTAGCAATCTCCACTACTGGGTACATATCCAAAGAAATGAAATCAGTACGTAAAATAGACATATGCACTCCATGTTTACTGCAGCACTATTCTCAGTGTCCATCAACTGATGAATGGATAAAGAATATGTAGGACATCTACACAATGGAATATTATTCAGACATAAAAAGAATGAAAAACTTTATCACTCGTGACAACATGATGGTAGTGTTGATCATTATGCTGCATGAAATAAATCAGCACAGAAAGACAAGCACTGCATGATCTCCCTCATACATGGAATCTAAATAAGTTGACCTTATAGAAGTTAAGAGTAAAATGGTGCTTACCACACATGGGGAGAGTAGAGCAAAAGACTAACCAATGGGAAGTAAATCACAGTTACACAAGAGATAGAAGTTCTGTTGTGCAATTGCACAGTAGGGTGACAATAGACAGCAAGGCTCTGCTGTACATTTTAAACAGCTAGAAAAAAGAGATTTTGAACTTTTTACTAGAAGAAAATGATGAAAATTTGAGGAGATAGATATGTTTAACTTGATTTAAGCATTACATAGAATATAAGTATATCAAAACACTAAATGGTACATCATCAATATGTACAATATTTAAATTGAGTAAATCAGTTAAAATACAATTAAATGAAAAACCTTTAAATCATATTAAAATAAGTTTAAATACACTATTGTATGTTTTTGTATACACACACATGCACACACACATATATCCTTATAAAGACTAAGTTATAATAACCATCAAAATTGAAAATACAAAAATTAAAAATTGGAAATGTTTCTGCAGCTCAGTGGTAGGGCACCTGGTTAGCATGTGAAAGGATGGATTTGATCTCCAGTGCTACAATGATAATAATAATAATAATAATAATAATAATAATAATAATAATGTAGAACAAGATTTGTGACTATGTTTTAGACAAACACTAACCAAGAGATACCTGTTATAATTATACTCACATAAAGCAGAAATAAACATCAAAATAAAGAAAAGTTAATAATAAAATCATGACTGATAATCACTGGCCTAGGAAAACATAATAAGATTTAATTTAACTACAAATTACATGTAAATTTATTCAGACATATATAAAATATATGCATTAATAAAATAATAAAATATTAACAACAGTATAATTCTAATATCTTCAGTAATTAGAAATAAACAAATTAAAATACAGTAAAAATTTTAAAAATTAAACAATATAGCTAGTAAGTCTGATCTAAACAACATACAAAACACTACAGTCTGGTTTAAGTACACAGAGAGGCAAAATCAGTAATTAAAAATTGAGAAAAACAGCAACAGATTCCACTCAGTGAAAGAAGTAAATAAAAATAAGAATAAATATTAGATAGTGTTGTGGTGTAGATGTGAGGTATCCCTCAAAAGTTCATGTGTGAGACAATGCAAGAAGGTTTCGAGGAGAAATGACTGGGTTGTAAGAGTCTTAACTCAGTGATTTAATCCCTTGATAGGGATTAACAGAGTGGTAACTCAAGTGGTAGGGTGGGGCTGGAGGAGGTAGGAATTAGGGCGTGGCTTTGGGTATATATTTGTATCTGTCCAGTGGAGTTTTTCTCTCTCTGCTTCCTGGTCATTTTGATGTGAGCTGCTTCCCTCTGCCACCCTCTTCAGTCATGATGTTCATTCACCCCCAAGCCCTGAGGAATGGAGCAGGCTTTCTATGGACTAAGACCTCTGAAACCATGAGCCCTCAAATAAACTCATCTGCAGTTGTTCTGGTCAGATCTTTTTAGTCACAGCAGAGAAAAAACTGACTAAAATAGAAATAAAAGATGAACTAGAAACAAATGAGGCCAAAGTTGATAAGTTGAAAAGGTGATTTAGAAATTTAAGGAATGTTTTTAAAACAAATACTAGATAATGGTAGAGACAACATTTAAACACACAATTTTTAGAAGACATCATATAGAATTGTAAATTAGAACATATATTACACAACAACATAGAAGAATCCTCTCAGACATAATAAACACAGATGACAATCTCTGTTAAGGAGCAATTTATCTAAAAAAAGTTAATAGAATTAGAAAAAAACAGAAAAATCATAAATTCCTAGGTTGATGGGAACATTCTAAAACTATTAATGTACTAAGAAGGTAACAAAATGAAAATGGCAGAAAAAGAAATTATATTTGTAAGTCATTTTCTAGTTCATATAAAAGTAATTTAATGGCAACTTCAAAAATGTTAATTCTTTTTCAGAAGATTCTATTTGGTTGTACATATAGATAATCAGATTACCTGAAATAAACATTTTCTACTCTAATTATCTTTCAAATTTTTGAGTTTTTATTTTTTCTACTCTTACTTTTCTCTCTCAGTGGTTCACTTAGATTGTTGCATGAAAATATTTAAGGAGTTATCATGCTAAATTTTTTTTTATATTATAGCCTCCTTCTTACTTTTAAAGCATGGATCAACAGTGCTCCTCTTCCCTGGCACTATCAATATCTTTTACTGGATTGCTGTGGGCTCTTTTGGGCATTTTAGAATCTTTATTAGAGTCTGTGGTCTCCACACAATAGATGCCAGTAGCAACACTTCCAGTGCTGACAAAATTGTCCCTAGATGTTAACAAATGTTTGGGAAGAGAAGGGTTGGAGATCAGGTATGGTGTCTATGTGTATATAAT
Organism: Marmota monax; assembly: GCF_021218885.2. NCBI lineage: Eukaryota > Metazoa > Chordata > Mammalia > Rodentia > Sciuridae > Marmota > Marmota monax. Next base: position 47,404 of record NW_026693692.1, read on the forward strand.
TCTCTGTTCTCTATAGTAGCCAGTCTCCAAAAGAACTCCAAATGAATCCTTTCCCTGCTTAGTCACATCTTCATTTAGTTCATATTTTCATTGTACCCCAGTTAGTGTTTGTGACCAGTAATTATTCAGCAGAAGAAATGATATGTCGCTGCTGAGATTAGTTTATAAGAAGACCACAACTCTCCATTCAGGTTGTCTTTCTCTTCTTTGAATCTCTTGTTCTGAGGGAAGCAAGCTACCATGACTTATGTAGTCTAATGCAGAGATCATATGGTGACAATCAAAAGCCTCTGTCAAAATTCCATGAGAGTAAACCAGGAAGCAGATTTTTCTCCCCATAGAAACTTGAGATGACTACAGAGGGACTGTGTAACTCCTACCTTGTGACACACCCTGAGTCAGAACCTCAAATCAACTATCCTTAGATTTATGATCTTCAAAAGTTGTCATTAATAACTAAGTATTGTCATTAATAACTAAGTCTTACATAGCAATAATAACTAATTAAATTAAAATTCCCTAGGAGGCTGAGTGTTTTCAGACATCAGTTTACTGCTTTGATGTCCTATGTTTCATTCTTACCTCTAGTTGTTTAAGTTATTTTTAAAAAATTTTTAGTTTTTTAAAAATGTTTTAGTTGTTGATAAACCTATATTTTACTTATTTATGTGCAGTGCTGAGAATCAAACCCAATGCCTCACACATGCCAGGCAAGTGCACTACCACTGAGCAACAGCCCCAGCCCCCCAAGTTATTTTTTATGAACAAGGTACAATGTCAATGTTTTTCCATGGAGACAGCACCCCAAAGGAAAGGCTATTTAAGCTTCTATTACATAGCTTATCATAGTTATATTATATGTAAGTGGTTATTTTTACTAGTATTGATCTTCACATAGATCTAATTGGTAGGTGTATATAAATATAAGAATTATTGTACTATGGATAATGATATAAAGAAGATGTGATTATTCCAAATCCTGTAAACAAAGCAATGGTCCTGTCAGACAACATAAATCGCTTTATAATCACAGTCATTCCATTTTAAATATAAGCACAAGTTTGAGTCAATATCAAGATCAGAGTAGGAGATCATGATTTACAAGCCAGTAAAAAATCATTTTGCTCAAAGAATAACAATTATGATTCTTTTAACCTGAAATAAATTTTTACTAGGTTGATGGTAATATATAAGAAAGGACTACATGTATCATTTTCCAACCACAGTAAATGGAACTTTATACTCACTTTATGCTTCAAGATTAGAATGACATTTTGTGACATTCAAAGGTCAGGTATATTTGGTCGCCAATGTTATTTTAAACCATTTACAAGGATGCTTTCTTTAAAGTGTGTTCACTTTTGCCCTAATCAAAATATCCAATATTTTTTCTAAGAGCAACTTCATTTAATAGTAGCAAGAGTGGAGCCATTCACATAGTTAAGCACTGTATGGTGATGTTCAATACAACTTATTCAGCTCAAACAGCTCTCAGTTTTTGTCAGAAAAATATTACTATTAATCTAGTACATAATCTAATTATAATATGATCCAAAAGAAACTAATCTCCCTGCAAATAACATATTACATTGTAAAACTTTTACTTTCTCAAGCACAATCCAGATGCTACTTCTTCAATAAAATCTTTACTGATTTCCCTATTCAGTAATGAACCATGTTACTTTTGTATGCCCAGGACACTTATGCCAAAATATCAATATTTTCTCTTAGTCAGATTTCTGTTACTGTGACAAAACACCTGAGGAAATTAATTTATAAGGAGTAAAGCTTTATTTTAGCTCACAGTTTCTTTGACTTCAATCCCTGGTTGTGTGGCCCTTTACTCTGGGCCTGTGACAGTACACTATATCATGACAAGGGCACATGATAGAAGAGGCCTGTTCCTCCTCATGGTGGCTGAGAAGCAGAGAAAGAGAGGAAGGGGCCAAGGTCCCAAATTAAGGGCAAGACTCAAGGATCTAACTTCCTTTCACTAAGTCCCACCTTCTATAGGTTTCACCACCTCCCAATAGTCATATAATCTGGCAAACAAGCCTTTAACCCATGGGCCTTATATCAGATCCAAACCTCACCAGTTTTCTGTATTTATCTTATGTAGAAGATTTTTTCTCTTTATGTATCCCTAATCTTTCTTTGTACCATAGTTTATATACTTTTGTGTATTTATATATGTGAATATTTTTATGCAAAAGGATGTTTTAATTAGGCAGCAGATATTTTAGAATGATGGGTTTTTTAAGCATAATTGTTTATTATTAACAGTGTAAGATGCTAATGTATTCAAAATCACTTGCATTATATCATATATTACACTAAATCTAGAAGACACTTTGGAATAGTAACTGAATTATGAAAATTTCTCCATATTCTTTGCATTCATAAAATGTCTATTTTCTTACAAATAGAAATTAACAAATATAAATTTTGTATTAGACTCAATGGATACATAAAGCAAATTTGGGGAATATATTCTGTCCTCAGAGAAAGTACATAGCCCTTTAAAATCTTTAAAAGTATAAATTCCTTGAGTCAATTTTATTCAAAAATATATTTAACTCATACTTCTCATGAAAAAATGTTATAATACATTCTAAACATTGGTACTTTTTGAGTTTATTTTATAAACCAAAATAATCTAAAACTTTGTTGAACAATATAAATTGATCACTTCCCATTTCATTTTCTTACTTAGCTCAGCATTTGACTTACCCTGTGTTTTTTTTTTTTAACCTCTCCTTTAAAAGAAAAAAGGTTACCTTTTCATTATAACACATCTGCTTTTGGTTATGTTAGGATGAATGATCTCAAAAGTCATCAGGCTAAAAGTATTTCAGTAAAATTGAGAGAGGTGTTGAATAAACCATCAAAAACTATTATCTGGGCAAAGAAGAAGGAAGCAAAGAAAGGGGAAGAATTTGGATGTTCCCTGCTCCAAGGAGGGGAAGTAGTATATACTTGTAATCCCAGAAACTTGAGACTGAGGCAGGAGGATCACAAGTTTTAGGCTAGCCTCAGCAACTTAGTACAGCCATAGCAACTAAGTGAGACACTGTCTATGAATTGTAGTGTACTTGGAAAGTATGTCACTTTCTATAGATTTACAGTACAACACATTTTTTCTTTACATCCTATAGGTTTAAAAGGGAAGTAAAGTTTTCCCATTGACATTTAAAATATTTTTCTCTATGTATTACAAATACTCTATTCCATAATCTTACCCATAAAGTTTTATTAAATACATAAAACTGAACTGAATCTAGAAATGTGATAATCAGAATTCACAGTCTATTTGCAGCGTTATGGCCCACACATTTTGCTATGTGTCTGGTCTGTGAACTGCACATTGCTGATATAAATGGAATGAAGTAACATAGTAATGTGATACTATGATTAGCTCATTAGTACATTTCTCCCTGACTCTAAATATCTTACTATTTTGCGGCTACATGTCTTTGTCATTTTTTTAACCTAAATAAGAAATTATACCCATATTATACCTCTATTCTAGAGGCTCTGTAAATTAAAGTATTGCTTTAAAACAATTCCTAGACACAATAAAGTGGTGGTCACCTGAAGATATATACCCCAAGGAAACAGTCACTACAAATTGGCTGAGGGATTATGTCTTTTTGTTTTTAATTTGCAATGCTACATTGGCAAAACGAAGAAAATTATTCTGTTCCTTGCCAGAGAGCTGAGATTAGACATAACATTCAGTCTCTCATTTCAAAGAAAACAAAGGATTTAACCAAAGGATTTGAAAAAGGCAAATTAAGTATACATGTAACATGATCTTATTCAGGATTTTGTATAGAAAGTCACTTTAAGCTAGGTAGTAATAATAAAAATAAAAACTCTGAGTGCCTTTTACTAGGAAATCAGAAAAAAATCTTAATTTTCACAGTAATATAAAATAAAAAGTTAATTTAAACTAATGTATGGAACAGGTGAAAATATTATACATTTTTTCTCTATATTTCATATATTTTCTAAATTTATTCAAATGATTATAAGCTACTTCTTTGAAAACAAAAGACAATATATTTTCTTAAATGTTAAAATTGACAAGATGTCAGTCTTTAAAATTATTAAAAAGCTTGAATTTAAGAACAATTCAAGATAACAATCCAGACAAAAATTTAAGTAAATTATTGTCAGTACATTATAGGTGAAGGAAATTTTCCACTGAAAGAATTAATATTTTGTGGCAATAAATCATTTTAGACTTATGATAACTCTTGACTTTTTAAAAAAAAATTAGCTGTTGACAGACCTTTATTTTATTTATTTTTATGCGGTGCTGAGAATCAAACCCAGTGCCTCACACATACTGGGCAAGTACACTTCCACTGAGCCCCAGCCTCAGCCTCTTGACTTTTTTGTTTATCAATGGATATTTTGAAGATGCAGTGATGTACTCAAACAGAACAGCTAATCAGCACAGAAATTTGATTGCTTTAATGTCAGAATCTGAAATGGTACAAATGAACAATTGGTCATGTTTATTCAAAATTGAGTAAAATTTTAAAAGTAAAAATACAAATTTTCCAGTAACATGGAAAATTATGTGGTTATATTTAAAAATTGTTTGCAACTATGAATGATCACATATTTTAAAGCAGCATGTTACATATTAATTAAATTTATAGAAAATTAATGAAATTAACTACATGTTACAGATTTATAGCAATCAATATAGCAGATAACATAATCTGAAATTTCATATACCAAAACTGTATTTTGAGTCCAATAATGAGAAAGTAATTTTGTTCCAATAATGGCAGTTCTATTTTGTAAAAAGGACTGATGAGATATGAGGACATTACTTTTCTCATGAATATAATAAATATTTTATTATAATACTGAGAACTGCAGTGTACTAAGTATATTAAGACAGAATTACAAATTTGGCTGAATGAGAAATCATTGAGTGACCATTTTCTAGAAAGGATTTAAATAGATCAGTGATTCCCTGTGTTATGGAAATTTGTTTGCTTCTATTGAATTTAAAGCTATTAATAAAGTTATTGTTTTCTTGAGAGGATAAGATGAATTAAAGAAAAAAAAGGCACTGTCACAACACTTTATAAAACGAGTGCATTCATAGCTATTCATTCACAGAGGAACTCCATGTGGCTGTTGAACAATCGGGATGCTGTGATTAGAAGAAGGGGGATTGAGGAGAAGGAAGAAGGGATGAGGAAGAGAACAGTGGAATGCATCTAGCCGAACTTTTGTCTGTGCATGTATGCATGTGGTACTGTGGGTCCTGGCATCGGTGCATCCACAGGGGATGTTAATTTCCAGAACGTAAACTATAAGTGGATTGAAGAGGGATCCGTGGAGAGGGGAGAGGCAGGGGCTGCTGGGGATTGCATTGGAGCAGTTGTTCCATGCTTTTGTGATTATGTCAGGGGGCATCCTGTTGTTGTATACAACTAAACAGACTAAAAAATAGGATTCTAATGATTTATTATAACTCCTTGTTATTGCCTGTTGTTAGATAAATATTCTTAAATAACTATAGTTAATAATTACTGTTATTATTCTTTTTAAGAACAAAGTTTGATTCACTAATGTATTTGAGCACTTAAAATGCTTCTCATAAAAACCCTGCCAGTCATATGTATATGTATGGTGCGTAATCATGACATATATGGAGTGGGATTCTTTGGTTAGGGTTTTAAAATTTTATTCTCTAATGGACTTAGTTAACTTATGTACCCAATTCATATTCATCACTATACCCTTCCCATCCAACTTGTTTAATCAATATATACATTAAATTCCCCTCATTCCCACTGATTCAAATTTATTTTAATGCAGAAGCAGATAATGTAGGTTTGTCACTCAATTTCATTTATACCACTCTGTCAATCATAACTAAAGGAATAGAAGTCACCCATTCCTGATGGCAAGTTGTTCATCCAGGAAAATGATTTTCAATTAGATTTGTCTTTTGGGAAGCACACACCAGTGTCCTAGGGAGAGTATCAATTACTTGTTCCTCATGTGGAAGTGGCCAGAGACACTAGACCAGGTGTAGGTGAATATGAGAACATAAATATTGGTGTAAGTAGCTATAAGACCATAAAGATTCCTGCGAGGCCATATTTGTTTTGCATATTATTGCATCCCCAGCACTTAAGACAGTAAGTGACATTTGATAATAGTAGCTTAATAAATTTTTGTTAAATGAAAAGATGAATAATAAATGATGATGGAAAAGTCAAAGGAAACTTAAATTATCATTGGTTTTCTTGTCATGTGGAAATGGTAACAGATGGCAGTTAAAACTTCCAATGCCATTTTCTTCTAATTCCCAATGAAGAATTTTATGGTAGACTCAAAAAAGCGAAGCATGCATTAATTAGCTTAAATACATGACAAGGGTTGCTACAGAGAGACACTAATGCTGAGAAGAGACAAAGACAATTCAGTGAAACTTTGTCACCATTAAGGGTTATCATTACCAATACCTGTGTGACAACTTCGTGAGACTTGAAGCCAAACCATCATGCATATTCACATGATCATAGTGAAATGGTTATTTTTCTTCTCTACACACTAATGCCTATCCTATATACCTGGGAATAATGTTACTTTCAGTTTAAACATATAATTTATATAAACAAAAGAAACACGAACAAAAAGGTCTAGCAATGAAATAAAAAATCATAGTGATTAATAGATGACATATATTTCATGTCAACTGATTTCTATTTCAAAACTCTTTCTGCCTTGGAAAAGTGTCTTTTACATTAGCATCATATATTGTTTTCTTATATCTCTCCCAGGGGCAAATGTGTTAACCCTGATATGACATCTACAAAATTCAGACCACTCACTTTCCTAAGATATAACCCCTAGTCTCCTCTCATGTAACATTTCATAAATATTATTCTTGCAATCCATCCCCTATTGGAATAATTCAGAAAATTTACATTAGCCAGGATGATTCTGGGCAAATAACAATGTATTTTTGGAGAGAATCCAATGACATAAAAAATGAGTGCTTTATATTCAATCCTATGCAAAAGGTGGATTCCTAGACAGAAGGCAAATGCAAATAAGTCAACTAGAGACAGAGGTAGGGGACATAAATTCACACATGTATATACATGCATACATGTACACACAAATATTCACATAAATTTAATCCAAGTTCCCTTTGAATTTTCCTCCAGAAAAAGCAAAGTTCTGATCTAAATGGCATGGATTATAGTAGAAGAAAAGTAAGTTCTGGATGACAACTTATGTAAGTGATCATGGTAGCAACAATATTTGGGTCACCTGTGTCCTCCTCTGCTACTTCAGGAACTGTGTGTGTGTTTTACTTATCTCTCCTTTTTCTTGAAGAGAGTTGCCTAGTTGCCTATTTCTTCCCTGTTTTAAAAAGCAGTCTGATGTAATATATGAGATATATTTATGTACATTTATATACTTAAGTTACGTATGTAGACATGTAAAAATAAGGAACATTCAGGGCATTTGATTAAAAATATGAACAATAATTTTACAGTATGCTTTGCAAAGCAACAAGGACTCAACAGCATCTAAGATCAAGAGGGTGATATATCATAATCTAGTATAATGTCCAACATTTATTTTTTAATGAGGTATGGGTAAAACTGACATGAATTACCAGTTCAATCTACAGTAATAATTTTACCTTTTTATATTTTTCTCTGTTTCACAGTTTAAAAATTAATACATATTTTTGAAAACTTATAAAAATAATATAAAGCAGGGAAAAATGCAAATAACTTTTTCATCTCAAATTTCACTTCATTTTTGACATGGAAATTATAAATTAAAATCTTTTTAAAGTAAATTGTTTTATAAAGTTTGTTATGGACCTAAAACTAGGAAACTGCTAGACGAAAACAGGGAAAATGTTTCAGGACATTGAAATGGGCAATTTTTTTTTTAAACAAGACCACCACAAACTATGAGAAACAAAAGCAAAAATAGATAAATGAGACTAAATCAAACTAAAAATCTTCTGCAAGCAAAAAAAAAATAATAATAATCAGAGTGAAGATACAGCCTACAGAATGAAGGAGACAATATTTTTCAAAATATTTTATGAAAGGGGGTTGATACAGAGAATACATGAGGAACTCCAAAATACAAAATATCAATAGCAAAAAAGATCCCCCCCAAAAAAAATTAATAAATGGGCAATAGGAAATAATAAATATCTTTCAACAAAGAAGACATAAAAATGGCCAACAGGTATACAAAAAATGCTCAACATCATTAATCATTAGTAAAAAGTAAATCAGAGTCACAATGGGATTTTAATTCATCCAGTAAACCTGTAACTTATTCACAGAACTAGAGATAACAAATGTGGGCAAAGACATGGTGAAAAGGAACCCTTGCACATTACTTATAGGAATGCGAATTAGTACAGCCATTGTGGAAAGCAGTATGGAGGTATGAATAAATTACCATATGATCTATCCATTCAATTCCTGAGATATAGCCAAAGAAAATGAAATAAGTTGGTCAAAGAGAAATATGCACTTCCATTTCACTGCAACATTGTTCCAATAACAAGGACGCTACTGAAATCCAGAGTATCATTAGAAACTATTTCAAAAATTTGTATTCCAATTGGTTAGAAAATTGTAAAGAAAAATTCTTTAAGGCATGTGATCTACCCAAATTGAATCATAAGAATACAGAAAACTTAAACAGAACAATGTCAAATAATGGAATTGAAGCAGCTATTAAAAGGTTTCCAACAAAGAAAAGCCCAGGACCAGATGGATTCTCAGCCGAGTTCTACCAGACATGTAAAGAAGAATTAATGACAATCATCTTCAAATTATTCCATTAAATAGAAAGGGAGGGAACACTGCCAAATTCATTCTATGGAGTCATTATCACTCTGATACCAAAGTGAAACAAAGGCACATAAAGGAAAAGAAAACTTCATACCAGTATCCTTGATGAAGATAAATGCAAAAATTAATAATAAAATATTGGCAAACTTAAAAATATATTAAGAGATAATTTACCATGATCAAGTGGGTTTCATCTCAGGGATACAGTTTTTTAACATATGCAAATAAATAAATGTAATTCATGATATAAATACAGTTAAGGACAATAATCACATGACTATCTTAATAGATGCAGAAAGATGGATTTAACAAAGTCTAGTACCCATTCATGTTTAAAACACTACAGAAAATAGGGATAGAAAAAAAATTATAACAACATTATAAAGGATACATGTGACAAACCAAAGACCAACATCATACTGAATGGAGAAAAACTGAAAGTATTTCCTCTAAAAATAGAAACAAGACAATGATGCCCACCCCCCCCCATTCCCATTCAACATGGTACTTGAAACTCTAGCTGGGGCAATCAGGAAAGAGAAGGAAATTAAAGGGATATAAATAGAAAAAGAAGTCTTTATTTACTGATGACATGATCTTATATTTAGAAGACTCAAAACACTTCACCAGAAGAATTCTAGAACTAATAAACACATTTAGTAAAGTCACAGGATACAAGATGAATAAACAAAAATCAATTACTTTCCCATACTCCAATAATGAATCTGCTAAAAAAGAAATTTGAAAAACTATCACATTCATAATAGCCTCAAAATAAAAAAAACATACTTGGAAGTTAATCTAATGAAGTTAGATTAATTATAGAACATTGAATAAAGAAATTGAAGAAGACATTAGAAGATAGAAAGACCTCTCATGTTCTTGGACAGGCATGATTAATATTATCAAAACGGCCATACTACCAAAAGCATTACATAGATTCAATGTAATCCCCGTCAAAACACCAACAAGATTCTTCATAGGACTAGAAAAAATATTAAATAAATTTTATTTAAAAACAGGTGACAAAAATAGCCAACTAATTGTGAACAAGAAGAGTGATGTTGGAGGCATCACAATACCTGATACCAAATTATACTACAGACCTACAGGAGCAACAATAGTATGGTTCTGGTACCAAAACATATATGAAGACCCATGGAATAGAAAAGACACAAAGGCATTCCCATATAGAGTCACCTGCTACTCCACAGAGGTGCCAAAAGCATATGTTGAAGGAAATCATAGCCTTTTTAACAAATGGTGAAGGAAAACTGATAGTCAGACATAGAAGAATGAAATTTGATCCCTATCCCTTTTGGTGCACAAAAGTCATCTCAAAGTAGATCAAAATTCTAGTTAGTAGACCAGAAATTCTTCAACTACTGGAAGAAAACGTAGGCTCAATATTCCAACATATTGACACAAGCATCAACTTCCTTAGTCAGATTCCTACCATGCTATAAATAAAACCAAGAATCAATAAGTGAGACAACATCAAATCAAAAAGCTTCTGCAAAGCAAAGGAAACAAAAACTTGAAGAGAAAGCCTGCATACTGAAAGAAGATCTTTGCTACCTGCTCCTAAGCTAGGAAATTAACTTCCAAAATATAAAGAACTCAAAAAACTTAAAACCAAAAAAAAGAAAGAAAAATAAATAACCCAATTAATAAATGGACAAAAGAACTAAGCAGATATTTCTCAAAAAAAGAAATATAAATAACAAATAAATGTGCAAAAAAAATTCTGGCATCTCTAGCAATCAGGGAAACAAAAGTCAAAACTACATTAAGATTTCATCTCACTGTATTTAGAATGGTAATTATTATGAATACAAATATTAATAACTTTTGGCAAGGACTTTGGAGAAAATATTCACTTAAATATTTTTGGTAGGATTGCAAATTAGTATGAAAAAACAGTATGAAGATTCCTCCAAAAACTAGAATGGAGCCACCAAATGACTGAGTTATACCACTCCTCAGTATATATCTAAAAGATCTAATATCAGAATATACTATAGGGATAGAGTCACATCAATTTTTATAGCAGCACAATCCAAATAGTCAATGTATGGATAAAAAATATGGTACATATACATAATGGAGTTTTACTCATCTACAATTATGGCATTTACTATTAAACATATGGAACTGAAGAACATCATGATGAGTGAAATAAGCCAGATATAGAAAGTCATGGGTCAAACATTTTCTCTGATATATAGAAATTAGACCAAAATAAGGGAAACAGATAAAAAGAAAAAGGAAATGGGGATGCCATGAAAAAAGGAGAGAGATAAGTGGAGTAGAAGAAGGGATTGAAAAAGAGGAAGGACAGGAAAAAGGAGGAGTGGTGAAATGAGTCTGACCAAACTTTCCAACGTACGTATACAAATGCACCACAGTGAGTTCTACCTTCATCTATATTCATAATGCACTAATTTAAAAAATATTATAAATAAATAGAAGAAAGATGAATAGAGAAGAGGAAAGGAAATGAGGGAGGGAGGAGGGAAGGGAAAGGGGAAGTACTGGGGACTGAATTGGATCAATTTATATTACATGCTTATATAATTATTAAGTCAAATGAACTCTAGCATGAAGTAATATAAGAACATAGATAACTGGCATAGGTATGGAGAAAAGGGAAACCTTGCACAATATTGATAGGAATGTAAATTAGTACTGCCATAGTTGAAAGCAGTATTGTGGATACTCTAAAAATTAAAAATGGAACTACCATATGATCTAGCAATCCCCCTCCTGAGATATATACAAAGGGAAATGAAATCAGAGTGTCAAAGAGACCTCTGCACTCCGAAGTCATTGCAGTACTGTTCGCAACAATGAGGAAATGAAAACTATGCACGTGCCCATTAATTAATGATGCATCAAGAAAGGGTAGTGCATATACACAGTATGGTACCATTCAATCATAAGAAAGAAATACTGTCCTTTGACAGCTTGGATGCTACTGCAAATCATTATGTTAGATAAAATAAGACAGGCACGAAGGACAAGGGCTACATGATCTCAGTCAGATGTGGAATCCTAAAGAAGTGAATCTCATAGAAATTGAGAGTAAAATAGTGATTACCAGAGACTAAGGAAAATAGGAGATAGGGTGGGATTTGAAGAGGCCAATCAATGGGTACCAAGTTGGAGTTAGATGGGAGCAAGGAATTCTCATGTGCTCTTGCACACTAGAGTGACTACAGATAACAATAATTAATGGACTGTACATTTAGAAACCTAGAAGATGGATTGGGGGATAGCTTGGTGGCAGAGAACTTGTGTAGACCCTGTAGTTTATCCTTAGCATCATAACAAATTTATTAAAAAATCTAGAAGAAAGAATTTTGAAGGTTTTTACAATTAAAATGTCATAAATATTTGAGCTCAGCACGTTCAATCTGATTTAAAGATTACTCTCTCTCTCTCTCTCTCTCTCTAAATATATATATATATATATATTCAGAAACATCACATTACCTCATTAATATGTACAATTTTTGTGTTTTATATATCAGTTAAAATGTATTTAAAAGTAATAGTTACAGTAACACAGGTTACTGTAAATTATGAAAGGTTATGAAAGCAAAGCATTTCCACTTGGTCATATATTGTTTACCAAACATAACCAATTGGCATACTTACAGTGGTATACCCTCATTATTTCCTTTCACACATTATTTATTTACTTGTCAAAAAATATGATAATGATTTCATTACCTTTTGGTAATCCTAACCTTTTTCATCTTCCATATACACATAAACTTAGTAATATTTGAAGGTATATTATTCTGCAGTATATTATTCCTTTATGTTTTTATTATTTATGGAAATTTGAATAGCTCTAAAACCTTTCTGATCCTCCCTCATATAAATATTATTAATAATTAATAGAAATAAATTAATAGAAATAAATTAGGAGATAGGTTGGGACTTAAATAAATAATAAATTAATTATTAAATTAATTAACAATTAATATAAATAAATTAGTCAGGCTTTTCTTGAATTCTCATAATTATGAAAGAATATTGGGAGAAATTCAATCTTCACATTCAGAAATATACTTGATATATATAATGTTTTCTTTAAGTAGTTATGATTTATAGGAACTCTTCATATTCTCTATGAAATGTCACAATATTCCTCTGTTAAAGGACACATAACAACAATTTTAAAATCTTAATTGGCTTTGTTTTCCATTAAAAAACTAGACAATAATTCATTCAATAAAGTAGATTAGTTCTAATGAGCAAAGCAGAACAAGTTGGATTTGTAGACACAAGATTTTTTTTTTTTTTGATGAAGCAGAATCAACATAAAGTTGACTAGTTATTTCAAACTTATTTTCTTTGTTAGATGGGCTAGAGAAAGGGAAGAATAGAAAAATCACAGTTTCATATCTGGTTTCTTCAATTTTCTTTTTCTTTGGGTAAGGATTAAGACAGAGGGAAATTCATTATCGTGCCAACTGAAACAGTCTGATTCAGGAAATTTGGCTATTATCTATCATTTTTCCTTGTTCCTGCAAGATCAGAAAAACAGCTTATTTTCAGTTTGGTGATGTGAAGTTTTAACATGGCTGACTCCATTTTCATCTTTTGGGTCCCAGAGCAGGGGCCTGGTCTAAAACAATGGCCTTCTAGAATGCTTACTTAACTCTTCATACAAATTTTCACAAACCACTACACATTGATATGTTGAAACAAAATTTTTCTAACTTTCATTTCTCAAATGCACTTGTATTATAAATTATTTTGTTATTTTATTACTATGTATGTTGTTATATTTTAATAATATCATAGAAAATTTATGAAAGAGCATGTTATCTTGCTTCTTTGAAGAGTAAACTAAAGAAGAATATGGGAGTCTCTCCCCAAAACTTCCATAAATTATGAACATGATCTAAAATGAACACTAAAACATCATTCAAACTGTCAGCCAAACAGCTGCTGTACTAATGAAGAAAGGGGAATTTGATGTACAGTACATCTGTATTCCTTTTCTTGATCATAACTCATTAGAGATTTCATCTGTTGACACCAAAAGCTAGTTCTACAAACTATAATGGATGTAGCTAAAATAAAATACTAACCATATAGTTGTCTATAAATGAAATAAAAGGGCTCTATAGGGTTTTATTAATATATGGCAAGATGCCATGACATTGCTTTATTGATGGGCTTTACAAAATGCAGATTATTCCATTTGGAGCTATGTAATTATATAATTATTATTTTAATTTTAGAAGTAATTATTTAGATGTTATTCATACTTGGTTAATTGAATTTCCATTTGCTAATGCAGCATTATTATGCTTCTTCCATCAGAATTGGCAACACAGTTCATCTGTCTTGTAATTTTTTAAATGATGCAAGAAATTATGCTCATATTTCAAGACATTGCTAGAGTTCAATGGATGAGATATCTTGAAACACTGACCATGCTTTCAGAAAATTCAGATTAGTATTTTTGAACAAAATATTTATTTTGCTGTGCCGTAGTGTTATTATTACCCAAAAAAGACTCCAAAGTCACCAAGGGTTCCTCAGATCAGCTCTGCTGCTTCTGTTCTACAGAGCACACTGTACAAATAGCAACTATGTGTATTGAACATCAAGGAGAAATATTCCCCAATATATGGTTAGATGATTGTATTGATAACATATTTGAAGTATTAATCTGTCTTTGTCAGTTTGGGAAACCATAATAAAATGCTGCATTCGGAGCAGCTTAACACCAGACCTTTGTTTTTTACAGTCAAAGGGCTTGCAGTCCAAGATCAGGGTCCATATGGTCAGGTTCTGAAAAGGGTCCGCTTTCTGGTTTGAATATTACAGTTTTACTGCAGTATCCTCGTATGGTAGAGAAAAGAAGCTCTGGCAAGTATCCTTTTCCTACTAAGGATGCTAATTCCATCATGGGGACCTACATCAAAACTTAATCTACACCTTCTTACCTCCCCAAGGCCCCATCTCCTAATACATTCACATTATAGGTTAGTGAATTTTGAGGAGAAATAAACATTTGGTAGACAGCCTTATCTATTATGCAGTTTCTCTGCATATCTATTATATTCTGCTTTCTCACTGGTACACCAAGGTTAGTATTTTGCATCCTCTATCCTCTAGTTAAATAAAAATACAGAAAAATTATACAACATAATAATCTGTATATGCAATAAAAGTTCAGTGAAATAAAGATTGATTGTTCATCAAACTGCAATGCTGAAAGATTTCCATAAAATTTTGCTGAGTTTAAGTATTTACTTTCATTATGAAGTTTATGATTATTTTTGTTTTGTGGTTTTTCCTGTTCTTGAAATTAAATAATATGGAATTAGGTGAAGTTAAGGGGAATTAATGTGGAATATATACATTAGGAAGCAAGAATCTGAGTGACTAGAGACTTAAATGAAAAGAAAAAAATATTCAGTTTGCAAAATTAAAAGAGTAAAAAGGACATGACTTAGCACTTTAAGTGTCCTACTGTGTGGCTATCTCACAGTCAACCCATTAGTAATCTAAAATTTTCACTTATGACTTATATAGAGTCAAGATAACTACTCCTACATTCATTAATTGGCAGTAAAAGCAATTAGAGCACCATTATATCTTGAACTGTGCACCCCCAAAATTACTGCATTGGAGTTTTAAGTCAAAGTATCTCTTAATGTTTCCTTATTTGGAAATATAGTATTTACAGACAAAATTAATTAAGATGAGGTCATAATGGAGTATATTTGATCTCTAACTTAATATGACTGATGTTCTTATGAAAATGAGAAATTTGGACACAGACACAATTTATAGGAAAAGGAAAGTGAGGGCAGAGATAGAATTGACATATCAAAGACCAAGGAAAACAAAAGATTGCTAGCAAACATCACAAATTAAGAAAGGCATTATATAAACTCTACCTTGCACTAGGAGGACCAGCCTATTGACATCTGAATCTCTTATTTCTAGCCTGAAGAACTATGAGATGATAAATTTGGGGGGTTTAAAGTACTTACTTTGTGGCACTTTGTTTAGGCATCTTTTATAAACTAATAATACAAACTCTATTCCAGAGTGTATTTAATCAAGTGGGAAAGTGACTCATCCATTAAATACTCAGACTTTCTCAGGTCCCTTCTAAAACTAACTGCAAAATATCTTTTATCCAGTTATGAGAACATTTAAAGAATGAACTCACACAATTTGAAAGTGTCTTGACTTTTGTGATTTAACATGTTTCTCAAATAATTTAAAAAGAGTTTGAAAACCAGTTTCAATTCCAGGATTGATCAGCAAGAGTGGAAAATATTGCTCATTTTTAAAAATAACTCTGTATTTCTCCACTCAGATTTGAGTATATCGGTCACTTTAGTTTAGCCATAATAATTAGATTGATGCTGACTAAGCAGTTTTAGTATTCAGTGAGTAGAAATATTCTTAAGAATATTTAATACTCCCATGTATTATATTTCAGTGTTGTCCATAAAATCATTCAATATTTTGAGGCAGTGATATATATAGACACAATACTATGGCTTTTTACCAAGATTTAAGGACAACTCAGTGGTTTTAAAAGAATACAATAGATTTCTAAAGTTTTGAAACTGTATGTTAGTTGGTTTTATACTACTGTTACAAATATCTGAGATAATGAACTTATTGAGAGAAAAGGCTTAGTTTATCTCATAGCTTTTGAGGTTTTAGAAATACAGGGCTAATTAGTCCACTTCTTTAGGAAGCACATCATAGCCAGAACACATAGCAGACAAATCCATTCACCTCATGGCCAAGAGGGAAAGAGAGAGGGAGAGAGAGAGAGGGAGGGAGAGAGGGAGAGAGGGAGGGAGAGAGAGAGAGAGAGAGAGAGAGAGAGAGAGAGAGAGAGAAGAGGAAGAGATCAGGGTCCCATAATGCCCTTCAAAAGTGAACCTCTCATGATCTAAAATCTCCCACTAGATTCCACCATCTAAGTCTCCACCAACTCCCAACAATATGATGTGTTGGGGACCAAGTCTTTGTAGTACATTCCAGACCCAAACTATATCACACATGAATTAACACCTGTTTCCTTATAAAATTCTGTTGTTAGAAATATGATTTGTATTATAAGATAAAACTTTGAGTTAAATGGAATTGAAAATTAATAAATCATATCAATATTTTAAGTCAATTTAAATCAAAGAGCAGCAAGGATTATTTTCACTCAGCATTAGAACATATATTACGTACTATGTCTGGCAGCTTTTATAATCCTGACCTTTTGACTTCATGAGTTTCCTATCTGACATCTTGTCTTAAAAGTTTATGACATTTTGAAAGCTGTTATCATGATAACCTTCTGAATTTCTTTAAAGTAACAGTGTAAACACTCAAAATGCCTGTCAAGGGCAATTTAGGATAAAAGAATATTTATGAAAATAAATATGGAAACACAGAGTCACCCTAAATCACAGTTTGTATTTTTTGTTTGTTTTTTACTTTGGCACTATGCATTATTTTTTTTTCCAAATGACTTCAAAATGTCAATGTAGCTTCCAAAAGAGATTGACTTAGCTGCTATCTGTATAATCAGCTGCAAAAAAGCACATAAAATATATACAAGTTAAGTCTTTTCACTTATATTAGATACAGTGTACCTTGAAATATATTATCCTACCTTCATCTGTTGTTTTTAAAAGGTAGCAATAAATAGAAGTTAATAATTCTCTGTTCAAAATTTTGTTCTTTCTTCACATGGATAATGCCTACCTCCTGGTGAATTTCTATATAACGGAATAACAGCAAAGCAATGACAAAAAAAAATCAAATGCCACTTGGCAAAGGATAACCAAAGAAAACTAAAAAGAGATAAGCTCAATTCGCTACATTGCTCAGAACTAAAATTGAAATAGGTATGATATACATATCATCTATTGACAAGATTAATCTGGATAATACTTTGATGAATAAAATCACTTTTCTCTTTATTCTTCTTGTGGAACTTACTTCTGACATTTTATATTCTTCTTGAGAAAATACAATTTCCATCTGCAGGATCTTTTAGTAATGATTAAAGGAATAGTTAATCACGTATTCTGATAGTTTCTCCATCCTCAATATGTGGAACTATTTCTATTATTTAGCTAGAGAGAAGAAAATGGTAAGTAGGATATTTTATTTTTTATCTAGTGTTACAGAACAAATTGTTCTAAACTTTATCAGGTTAAAGCAGCTAACACTTTGCAGCTTATAGTTTTTATAGTATAGAAAACCACATTGTGGTTCAAATTTTCTCATGAAATTGCAAAACAGTTATTAACCAAGGTTCCTATTTTCTGAACATTTGACTGATGGTATGAATCCACACCCCAAACCAGTCATGTGGTTATTGGGAGGCCATGGTTTCCCATCATGTGGAATATCTCCAGGGTTTGCCTAATGAGAGGACACTGGCTTCTCCGTAGTACACAATACAAGATAAAGAGGAAGGAGAAACACCTAAGACAGAATCTGCTATCTCTTTATAACCTAATTTCAGAGTGATAACCCATGGTTTCTGCCATATTTGATTTGGTAGAAGTGAATTGAAGACTCCTGCTTACAGAAAGAGCATGTGGGTACCAAAAGGGGTGGCACAGAAGAAGACAACTGAGGGTCAAACTTGGAGTCTTTCTACCACAAATCTCAGAGTCTACATATATTCCTAGGTGTGTTAAAAATATGCAGGGGATATGTGTGTTTTAAAAATAAAATTGTGCACATATAGCAGTATGTTTATTTTAAAATATCTTATATTTTATATTTTTACATATGAGGTACACAAATGAGATAATATATTGAATCTAGACAAATAAGTGAAGTTAGGAATATGGTGTAAAAAGAGAGAATGTTTCTTTAGGAATTTAAAGATAAAAAGCAGTGTGGAAATAGATTTACTTGTATAAATCCCAAAGCCTTCATGGAATTTAAGAAAGACTGAGGTACTACTAGGTGGTAAGAATTAGTAGCAGCAAGAAAAAATAGACGTTGGAGGAAGAAGAAGATAGACATCAACCTTCATGAGGAAAGCAATTAAAGGTAATAATCCACTATGAAGGAATTAGAGATTCTCTGGATGTCATAATTTTTGTAAAGAGATTACTTTATAATAAGCATGAAATTCTGTTTCTTGAGTTTGTCTCCTAGGTCTATCATTATTTCAAATATATTTACAGAAGATGCTGTAAAAATAAAGGTTACATCTGACACTCAGGAGTATAGTTATCAAATTAATTGCTATAATTTCCAAGTTTACACCTGACAAAAAGAATTCTTCTTATTGAAAATCAAAAGTATTGAAATTAAAATAGAACAAAATTATTCAAGGAAATTATTTCTATTGCATAGGAAAAGGATTACAGAAAAAATTTAAAACTGGAAACTTTTATATCTCATCTCCAAATATTAAACACCAATAAATAAGTATGGAATAGAATAGGTGTGATACACAGTTTTAAACTTAGCCACATTCTATCCTTATGTTAGTTAAACTATAAATATATAATAATAAATTGAATAATTAAGGCAATATAGCACAAATGTGCATATCATGAGGATAAAATAATTTAAAATAATACATTCATTTATAAGAATAAAAAATATCAAATAATTCTACAATGAAAAAAATCACATCAAAAAGAACATAAGAAGTATTTAAAGCTGGGTACAGTGACTCAGACCTGTAATCCCAGGGAGGCCAAGACAAGAGGACTGCTAGTTCAAAACCAGCTTTATCAATTGGGCGAGGCACTTAGCTACTCAGTGAGACCCTATCTCTAAATAAAATATGAGAAAGGGCTGGGAATGTGGCTCAGTGTTTAAGCATCCCTGGTACCAAAAAAAAATGCATTTAAAGAAAAAGTAAACATTATATTTAAACACATGCTATCAATAAGAAGTGAAGAAAAGGCAAGGCATAAATACTTTTTTAAGTTTTCAATCTTTCATTTTGTCTATTTAACATTTCTTCCTTGGCATTGCTACTCAATTTCAAATGTGCTTTTTAAAAATATTACTATCACTAAATGTAAGTAAAATAAAATATTACAGCATGTTGAATACTCTCCAACTTGTTATGATAAATGATAAGTCAATCATTGAACAAATGCTTAAAACAAAGAAAAAAAATAAGAAAGCACAGAACTATACAAAGTTCAAGTAATATATATACTTTGCCAACAAAGTCAAATGGGTTTAATGTCCTACTTAAAAAAATTAACATAAGTAAAAATTAAAGTAATACTCTGAAATCAAAAATAAATATATTTTAAATATAATGATTTAGAATGCATAAAGGCAATAGTAATACCTTCTGTGTGTATATGATTACATGACTGGTGTGATTTTACATGATGTACAACCAAAAGAATGAGCAGTTATACTCCATTTCTATATGATATTCCAAAATGCATTCTACTGTCATGGATAACTAATTAGAGCAAATAAAAAGTAAATAAAAATAAAATAAAATAATAGCTCATAAGTGCTTAAAAATTTAATGAGTAAAATTAAAGTAATACTCTGATTTCAATAATAAACATATTTACGATACAATGATTTGAATGTATAAAGTTTTGTTTTTATAAGCAAAAAATGAACACTCTAAAATAATAATGAAAAAATACTATAATAAATACAAAGATGATTAGCATAGTCGTTCATTGTCACAATCAAGTATTATGTACTGCCCCTCCTTTTATGTATCATAGTACTGTCTTATCATTTATACATTAAAATAATAATACAGAAGATTTTAAATTCTGCCTATAACGGACAATATTACACTGACTAGCCTATACACCACTAAAACTAAAAAAACTGGAAAAAAATAACATAATTGTTAGAAGGTAGTCATGAACTACCAGCAGAACAAACATTTCAGAAGCCAAGATTCTGAAGAAAAAGAAAAGATACTGAAATGAGTAAATATTTGGTTCCTTTTTACCCACAATATATTTGCTAATTCTAAAATGATTGTAGAAAGTCTAGGAAGTTGAGCCAAGTTTTTGATAGTTTTCTACAGTGTGATAGAGGACAAAATGGAATTCAGGATCCACTAAGGAACAAGAGTCAGAAAATCCCACAAGATTATTGACTATAATTAAAGAGCAAAGCAAAATATTTTAACTCACCCTAAAAGTAAAATAAAATTTTAAGTAATTTCATTGAAATTCAACTAAGTGTGATATGCTTCTGCACAAATTATTTTACAAAATCAGAACACAATCTGATCTGGAGGAAAACAATCTCATCCAGTACTTAAAATCATCTCTATAGATTTGATACATTATATCAAAAAGGTTTCACTCTGTATATCTAATCAAAATAAATATTTTAAAAAGCCATGAACTGACAAATTTTTTTACAACGGACAGTATATAGTCACATGAAATTTAAGTATTCAAGTCCTAGTCCATGCTCAAAACAATGATGATGATGTAATATTTAAGAAAATATTTAAGAAACAATTTGGAAACTATATGAAAGTATCAACATAGTAACTAAAATTTTAAACAGCAGATTCAGTGACTGGTAAAAGCCATCTTTCTGGCTTATAAATGGTACCTTCTCATGGTACCTTCTCATAGTAGAAGGGGCCAAGATCTCAATTGGGTATCCTTTATAAGGAAACTAATCCTAATCATGAAGACATCCTAATAACCTAAATTTCAAAAGTCTCCATATCTCAGTATAATAACCTTGGAAGTTAGGATTTTAACATATGAATTTTGGCAAAACAGATATTCAGACAATAGCACTTAGCAAATTCATGATACATAAAAACAATAATACATTATAACCATACCTGATGTATTTCTGGAATGCATGTTGGGTATAATAGTAAAATTAAACCAAAGTAATCCATAATATTAAGAGAATAAGAGGTTGTGAAACTATATAACAATTCTAAAATATGAAGAAAAATGATTTCATAAAATGTAATAGTTATTCATGTTCAAAGTAACATATAAACAAAAAGTTCACAGAAACTAGGAATAGAAGAGAATATATTAATCCAATTAAGGACTTTTAGAAAAATAAGCTATGGAGAGCTAGAGTTGTGGCTCAGTGGTAGAGTGCTTGTCTAGCATGTGTGAGACACTTGGTTCCATAATGAATAAAATTTATTTAGACAGTCACCTAGGAGAAAATTGAATCTTACTAAGTATGAATTAGTCAGAAAAATTACAGCTATCATAGGACTGAGAATATAAGGATCTGCATAACTATAAAGATATTAACTAAATATAACTTTTTAAGATAAATAAATCTTATTTATGTAGAAAGTTATTTAACATACTATCATAATAAGGAATAATATTCTAGGCATTGCCATTGGTAGAAACAAACCAAAAGCAAGTAAAGGCAAGTAAGGATTAAATTTCAAATAGAATTGTATCTTTTTTTTTACATAAAGAATAATTTATTCTTGTAATAACTAGTTACACATGCTTCTATCTTGGTTTGTAGAATCCCTCTCAGTTAGTCAGCATAGATCTACATTTTTTATAATGGCAATATAATATTCCATAATATGTTACATAATTTAATCTCCTCCTACCTCTGTAAAAAAATGTTGCATTAAACATCTCTATACATACATCTTTACATACCAGTGATTTTATTTTTGTGATGAGAGTACTAGATGAAAGAACATGTATGTTTAAAATTTTAATGTATGCTGCAAATTTATTTTCCACAAAGACTGGAGTAATTAATGCACACATACCTTTTCTTGCTGATTTTTGATAATTAGGGATTAATTTTAACTGTTTGAAAAGAATATTCTTTTGTTTTTCTCTGGCATGAAAAACACACAGATATTGAGAAAAAAATTTTTAATATTTATTCTTAAGTTTTTTAGGAGGACACAATATCTTTTTTTTTTATTGGTTGCTCAAAACATTGCCTTAATAGAGCAATTTTAGATATCTTTAGATATCTAAATCTTTAGATTTTCTTCAAATAATTCAAGGGCACACATAATTATATATGAGAAATTTTAGCAATAAATATTTACCTTTTATTAATAGTAAACATGTAAGTATGTCCAATAATTGCAAAAATTCTTTTCTTTTCTTTTTTTTTAAATAAGGATTGAACCCAGGGGCTCTTAACCACTGAGCCACATTTTAAAATTTTTATTTAGATACAAGTTCTCACTGAGTTGCTCAGGGCCTTGCTAAATTGCTCAGGTTGGCTTTGAACTCAGGATCCTCCTGCCTCAGCCTCCTGAACTACTGGATTGTAAGCGTGTGTCAGTGCACCTGGTGTAAAATTTCTTAACAAGTTCAAATTAAAATTCTTAACAAGGTTTAATAAATAGGCAAATAGAGTAAATAAACTATAGAATCAAAACTCAGAAAATTAAATTTCAATTTTTTTAATCTTTTTTTAGGTATAGATGGACATTTTATTTACTTTTATGTGGTGCTGAGGATCAAACTCAGTGCCTCACCTGTGCTAATGGAGTGCCCTACCACTGAGCCACAACCCCAGGCCCTTAAATTTCAATTATTAATTTGAAAATTTTATTCAGAAGTCTATTATATTGTCAGCATTCTTCTTGAAAGTGTGGTTATTTGAAAAAGTGAGAAAAATGTCCTGCTTAGAGCTTTACTTCTATTATGTCCCCCAAAAGTAAATAAATAATATCATAGCAGGATCTGAATAATTCATATAGAGGAAAGAAAGAAAAGAAAATGTATATATATTTTTCTTAGATGTTTTGAAAATCAATTTCTCCTTATTATAATCAATTCAGCTACATGGAGACTTTGAAAAGTTAGTATATTTTTATTGGTAATATTGTTTGACCACAAATATTAATAAAATATTCTTAAGTAAAATAGATATTTTTTTTTACTTAGTATCTCCTGCCATTTAATCTTTAAATTATCAGATTATTTCCTGAATTATTTATGTGTAAGACTACCAAATAGAAAAAAATTGCAAATATTTTTTATTTATTTAGAAAATTGTATGTACATAACATATGCCTAACATAACATGATTAAGTTTGAAGTGTACAGTTCAGTGGCACAATGGGTATGTTCAGGAAGTTTTACAATCATTGTTACCATCTCCAGAACTTTCTTATCTTCTCAACTGGAAACTCTGAACCCATTTAATGATATATCCTCATTTCTCTTTTTTTCCATTCATTTACTTTCTGTCTCTATGATTCATCTATTGTAAGTATCTCATGTAAGTACTGTCATATAATACTTTTTTGTAATTAGTTTTTTTCACTTAGTATGATGCCTTCAGGATTCATTTATGTTGTAGCCTGTATCAGGATGCTCTTATTTTTAAGGCTGGATAGTATTTCATTTTACATCTAGATCTTTATCTACATGGAAATTGATATATGCTGATTTACATATCTACATCTAGAGGCAGACAACACATTTTGTTTGCATATATCTTCCAGTGGACACTTGGGTTGTTTTCACCATTTGGCTATCGTGAGCAATACTGGTATGAAAATACCTAAAATTCTTAACAGGATTTAATAAATAAATAAATACATAGACCAATACATGTCCATGTTCCTGTTTTCAGTTCCTTTTGTTATATAACCAAAATGAAATTGATGGATCACATGGAAATTCTGTTTAATTTTTTGAGAAACTGCCACAACATTTTCCATAGTGACTGTAATTTTGACATTCATACTAGAAACTCACAAGGGTCCAATTTTTCCATATATTTACCAATGTTTGTTATTTTTGTTGCTGTTGTTTACGTATGGGTGTCTTGCTTTATTTTTTTGGAGTACCAATTCTAATGAAGTGCTATGCTATTGTGGTTTTGATTTGCATTTCCCCAGTGATTACTGATATCCTATATGTTTTTATGTATTTAATGGTCATTTTTATAGCTGCTTTGAATAATTCTATTCAAGTTCTTTGCTCATTTTCCTCAGTTTTATTAAGATATAGTTGATAAAAATTGTATTTATGCTTACAATGAAATATTGTTATGTATGTATACATTTGATATTATTATAAATGAAGCTGTTATCACACCACACATCAACCTCATATGCTTATTCTTTTATGGTGACAAAAATCTAAGATGTAATCTAACATCAATCTTTAAGTATAGCATAGAGTCATGTGCCACTTAACAAGGTTTCATTTTCAGAAGTGCATGGCTTCTTTTATATAAACATGAAAGAATGTATTTACACAAATTAGTATCGTTATGGTAACACTGGGAAATAAAAGCTTGGGGACCTCTTTCTTATATGTGGTCTGCATTATCCCCATGAGTTGACCCCAGTGCTGCTGTGTGGCATACGATAGTACATTACTTTTAGTTTTAGTCACTATCCTGCACATTAGATCTCCAGTGCCATATGCTAGATATCCAGAACCTATAAATATTTGCATTCAAACAGTACTTAAAACAGTGTTTTGGACACAGTGTTACTCAAGTAATCTTGATGATTATTTTTCTTAAGGCTCATTATTTCACTATCTGGTGAAAGACTAGGCACAATGTGTACTGGCTGTGATATTGGCATGTGCATGCATGTGCTTAATTCATAGCAATTGATAACAGAGGTGGAAAGTTTATGTGCAATGTAAGCCATAGATTTTTTCTAAGTACTAAATATACTTGTCTCTAGTTTACGTTTCTAAATTTACAGAGACAATATTATTGAAAACACACATTATACAAGTAAATATTAGGATTCAAAATATGTACAGAAGTCAGGCATGATGACAAATGCCTATAATCACAACAACTTGGGAGGCTGAGGCAGTAGGATGAAAATTTGAGGCCAGTGTCAGCAACTTAGGGAGGCTCTAAGCATCTTAGTGAGACTTTGTTTTAAAATAAAAAATAAAAAGGGAGATAGTCATGGTGGCACATACCTGTAATCCCATCAGCTTGGAGGCTGAGGCAAGAGGATCATGGGTTCAAAGCCAGTCTCAGCACAAAAATAAAAAATAAGAAGGGCTGGAAATGTGGGAAATGTGGCTCAGTGGTTAAGCACTCCTGGATTCAATCCCTGGTACTAAAAAAAAACCCAAAATGTATAGAATATTTATTTATTATTTAGACCTAAGTGTTTTGAAAAGGTACATTATTGACAGAATTATTTTGTGAGGAGATAAGGGATCTTTTTGAAAGATTGAAACTCCACTGTCAGAACTTACAATCACTAATAATACATATTTGAATAAATGTCTATATTGATTTTTAAGTCCATTAATTTTCTTTACTAATAATTACATGCATTTCAAGATGTCCTTTAAAGTAGTTCCTCTAAAATTGATGAGAAAATATCAAATGTTAATCACAAGTCAAATTAGTATTTTACAGATTACCTCACGATTAATTAATTGAATCCTCTCTTAATATTAGAGGCAATTGTTTTTTTCTGTCTTACTCTGTGTCAGTTTTAACTGACTTTGCCCACTATACTTTTTAATGGATTACAAAAGCATTCATGATAACTGATGAGGTCTTTACCTCTTTCATTTTGATTATTTTTTCAATTACATCTGAAGTTCCAAGTTCCCAAGAGCACTAGCTCTTGTACAAGACAAGACAACCCTTTTTAAAATTATTGTAAATGGAAGTACAAAGTTTTTCCTTTAGCGGAAACTTATTACATTGTTTAGAAACAATTGAACCTACTTAAATTGTCTTCAGTTATGTCAGATTAGATAGCCATTAATTCGTGCCCCAGAATTTATCAAAACATTAAAAAACACCATCGTATCTAGCATCTGTCAGACTTACCAGGAGAGCATTTTATTCTTTCTTTCTTTCCACCTACTATAGTTAGAAAAAAACCCAATTTACAAAAATAAGTATTATATTGTTCTGAATAGATAGCAACATCATATGGATATAAATTACTTAGATTTCTAAAGAGCCACATAAACTACTACTGTTAATTTTTTCTTCACAATTGATCACCCATGAGTTCTATTTACTTCTATATGCTTGAGAAATAGATTTTTTGAACTATAAAATGTAACTGCCTTTTTCTTAGGCATTAACAATTTT
>NW_026693693.1:0-5324 GCF_021218885.2 Marmota monax
TTAATTTCTTTTTTAAATTAATTTATTTTTATTGGTTGTTCAAAACATTAGAAAACTCTTGACATATAATATTTCATACATTAGATACAAGTTGGTTATGAACTCCCATTTTTACCCCAAATACAGATTGCAGAATCGCATCGGTTACACATCCACATTTTTACATAATGCCATATTAGTAACTGTAGTATTCTACTACCTTTCC
Source organism: Marmota monax (assembly GCF_021218885.2). Taxonomy (NCBI): domain Eukaryota; kingdom Metazoa; phylum Chordata; class Mammalia; order Rodentia; family Sciuridae; genus Marmota; species Marmota monax. Next base: position 206 of record NW_026693693.1, read on the forward strand.
TATCCTCTACTATCCCCTCTCCCCTCCCCTCCCATCTTCTCTCTCTACCCCATCTACTGTAACTAATTTCTCTCCTTGTTTTTTTTCCCATTCCCCTCATAACCTCTTATATATAATTTTGTATAACAATGAGGGTCTCCTTCCATTTCCATGCAATTTCCCTTTTTTTCTACCTTTCCCTCCCACCTCAGGTCTCTGTTTAATGTTAATCTTCTTCTCATGCTCTTCCTCCCTGCTCTGTTCTTAGTTGCTCTCATTATATCAAAGAAGACATTTGGCATTTGTTTTTTAGGGATTGTCTGGCTTCACTTAGCATAATCTGCTCTAGTGCCATCCATTTCCCTGCAAATTCTATGATTTTGTCATTTTTTAGTGCTGCATAATACTCCATTGTGTATAAATGCCACATTTTTTGTTATCCATTCATCTATTGAAGGGCATCTGGGTTGGTTCCACAGTCCAGCAATTGTGAATTGTGCTGCTATGAACATTGATGTGGCAGTATCCCTGTAGTACGCTCTCTTAAGGTCTTCAGGGAATGCAGTGATTTTTATTTGGAGTTTTTATTTTTTGTCTTTTTCTTTGAAGTACTGTGGATTAAACCCAGGGGTATGCTACTATTGAGATACTCCCCCAGACCCTTTTGTTTTATTTTTATTTTGAGACAGGGTCTCACTAAGTTGCCAAGACTGTCCTCAAACATGTGATCCTCATGTACCAGTCTTCCCAGTGGTTGGGAATGCAGGTGTGCACCTCTGCACCCAGCTAGAATTTTTTTATTTTTTTAAGAGTAAATGATACAGGAAAAAGCAGAGAGCAAATAAAGAAGAAGCAAAGTAAAGAGAATGGGTATGATAAAAGGAAGAGTGTGAGAAAGGGAGGGAAGGAGAGAAGAAGGAAGGGGTGAAGAAAAGAAAACGTATTGATGAATTGCTAATAATCCAATGGACAAATTAGCTAGTGTTGCAACTATTTTGAAAATGAGATTCCAAATGACCTCTCCAACATATATTTATTTACAAACAAAAAAAAAGAATACTAACATTAATATGTTTTAAAGTTAGCACAGAATTTCATATCCTCTTTCTAAATGATTAGAAGCAGACTTAACATAATTTAAAAGTAGTCATATGCTAGCTTTAACAGATGTCTAAAGTGTACTTTTACTTTTATGACAAAAAAAAAAAAATATGCCATTACCAGGTAGATATCAGAAAATGAGAGACATAGTATGTTTAAGAGAATGCTCTTAGATGTGCAATATTATCCTTCAATTTGTCGTACTGAGTTAGAATTACTGATCCTCAGGACCTGAGGGAGATCTATTATTTTAACATTTTACAAAGCATAGTCTAATGTATAAAGCCTGAGAGCAACCATAAAAAAAGAAATCTTCTAAAACCAGGATGAAATTTCTGCTTATAGTATATTATTTAAAGGATTACTCTTGTTAAATAAAAACCTATTTGTATTTATTTATTTCAACAATAAAAATGCATGGACTATTCCTAGCACTGAATAGGAAACTAATACTCTCTTATTGCATATAACACTGATTCTCTGTATTTTTTTCTAAAAATTGTGTCATCTAGACCCTCCATCAATGGTTATATATGTATACAATTTTACCCTAACATACAATTTTTATTGAAGAGGTCATTTGCAGTTGAGAGAGTATTTATCTTTCTTAGTGCCTCATAAAAACTGTAACTCTTTATTTATATCATTACTGAAAGAAAATCTGCCATATATATTAAGCTGCCTCATTCTAGAAATGTCCATGTTTTTGTTTGTTTTGTAGCAAACCTCACACACAGACTAATTCAGTCCAATACCATTCCCTTCAATGTAACAGCAATATTTTCATTACTTTTAAGTAATATTTGCAGAAAAAGAATTGCATTTTACTATATTACCATGTTTTTCCTAGATATTTCTAAGATATTTCTTGATATTTCACTAAGGGAAGAAGACCCACTTGTCTTCCATTGACATTCAATAGTTCACATTTTGCCTTTTGTGCAGAGTTAAACGTGGAGTCTAAATATTTTCATTATACTACTAGTGATATAATTCCTAAACCACTGCGGGTACAAGGCACTCCCAACTTTTCAAAATATTGTCAACTCCCCCCCCATAATGTTTTTTTTTTTTTTTTTTTAACACGTGATTAACCATTTCAGTGCATTCCTGCCTAATCCTGCAGTGGCTTCCCACTTACTCAGATTCAATCTACACCTTTTATTCATAGCATACAAGGCTTAAAACAACTTTCCTCTCCACTCCCAATAGTGAACTAGCCTCTTACTGTCCTTTCTCACCCTGTGTCAGCTGTTTTGGTTAACATGCTTTCCAAACATGTAAATCTTGATATTATTTTTGAGTTTTTTCAATGGACTCTGCCTTGTGAGCAGGCTCATTCCCTTACATCCTTCCATTGTCATTAGTCTTAACAATAATGTTGAGTATTGCAAGCCCTCTCTCTATTTTTCCCTCTCTTTGTATAATGCATAAGCAACTAGTTTCAAACATTGTGTATCAACTTCTACTGGAACACAAATACCTTCAAAACACTGATCCATTTTTCTGTGCATCTGTGCTTGTATTTAACTGAGTATCTCCAAAGCATAGAACAGTGCTTACACAATAGTTTTAAGTATTTGTCATAAGAATTTATACTCTTTGTAGAGAACTTTATGGTTTGACTATATGTGTGCCTTTAAAATTTATATTTTGCAGCCTAATCTCCAATGCTGCCATTTTAAGAGAAAAGATCTTTCAGAAAGTGAGAGATGATTAAATAATGAGGGCTCTAACTTCATGAATGGACTATTACTCTCATAAAAGATATTGAAGGGAATATCCAAATGGATTTTGCCCTTTCATCTTCTCTGGCATGTGATGACAGACAAAGAAGGTGCAGTCATGAAAGCAGAAAACATAAGAATGAGTCTGTAGGTGCCTGGACTGGAATTCCCAGTATTCTTAAGTACAAGGAATGAATTTCTGTTCCACATGTCACCCAGTGTCTGGTTCTTTATGATAGCCACACAAATAGACTAAGACAGGAAAATGTTTGCTATGTCTTACCTGGATTAGAATTATCTTCTATTTGGTTTTCCAAATTTCATTTTAATTCTCAATAACCATTTGAATAAAAGTATTTACAAATAGAGAAAGTGAAAAATGAGAGATCCCTCAGAATATTCAGGTGCCCAAGAGAAACAGGATATCTTCGGAAAGGAGTTCTTTATAAATTGATACTGAAACCATGAGTTTGACAGAAAATAGATTCTCTGTTTCTTCTGGTGAGTGGAATCTGCATAAGCTGTACTCCTCTGCAATTTAAGAAAGCCCACTTTAATATTAGCAGGTAATCACAGCAGGGAATGGCTGCTAAAGTCAGGTCTGAGTGTCACAGCCAGCAAAACCAAATTCTTCTCCACTGCAATGGAGGGTTGCAGTTCTTAATGTTGAAACCTAGAAGCTGCCAATTTCTTTCTGGATTATTTTCCTGCAAATTTGAAGAATGAAATCCATGGACAACAACAGAAAGCAATAGTTAAATGAGTAAGATTTATCTAAGTGGGAATAAAGGAGATAAAACTCCACAAAATGAGAGTACCTGATAGCATGTTGCTATATATATATATATATATATATATATATATATATATATATATATATATATATACATACATACACATACTAGTGGCTTCTGTGTGAGGGCATTGATCAAAATCCATCTTAAACAAGTATTGAAAAAATGTCAAGGTAATTTTTGTTCAAAAGCTAGGTTAAACAGATATTGGAAAAATGTGAAGGTTACTGGTTAGGCTTTGATTTTATGTAGCCTTTACTGAGGCCTGTCCTGCTTCCTTATTCCCTCACCACAAGACAAAGGAATTGGCTGGATATTTAGAATATTTCTATAGGTTAACTTCTTGGGGTAGACTTTATATTTTAAAAAGCCAAACTTGGAACCAACTAACTAACTAGCCTATCTTTTTCATTGCTGTTATAAGTACATGTCATAGGAAATATTGCTACCCAAAAGGAGGTTTAATGCATGTATAGTAAATTCCATTATAAAGACAGAGAATATCCTTCATAGCTACAGATTTTGTTTTGAAATTTATTTGTCTTGTTTGCCTGCAGATCTACAAAGGAAAATCATATGATGATAGGATATTTTTTTGTCTTAATAGCCCCTTCCACTAGAAAAGAAAATGAAACATTAATCATTTTGAAAGTAAATCAGTTATATTGTCTCTATAAAGTCAGAATATTGTACTTAAGTCTTATTAATGTTCTGTGTATCCATTTTCTGCCATGGGAGCAATACCAACATATTGACCTAACTAATTGGTAAAGCATCATTAGCACAGAACAAACACACAAGAAAACCTGCAGTGAATGGAGTTGGGTTTTTTCCAGTCATAAACCTCTGCATGATTAGCATTAAAGTTGAGGGTACCCTGAGGTAACACAAATGTTTCTGTTTTAACATAATTATTTTCAGTCAGTAGGGAATTTTCAAAATATTGGAGAGTTGTATTTCAATGTGTGACTTGAAAAAGGTTTTTAATAATGTGGAAGCCAAGTTTTCCTTAAAATATTGAATAAATCAACATTATTTGAAAACCAAAGTATGTCTTCATATAGTTGGTAATAATATGTTTCCAATATAATAAATCCATGTGACAAATATTTAAAGATCAATATTACTAATCATTAGGTAAATACACATTAATACTATAATGAGATACCATCTTACCCCAGCTATAATGATTATTATTAAAATAATAATGGTAACAGATGCTTGTGAGGATGGGGACAAATAGAAACTGTTGGTGGAAATATAAATTAATACAACCTTCACAGAAAACATGGCGGAAGTTCTTCAAAAAACTAAAAATAGAACTACCATGTATAGATATCTCTGTCCTGGGTATATATGCAAACGGAATTGAATCATCCTAAAAGAGACACCTGAACACTCATGTTTATTGCAGCAGTATTCCCAATAGTTAATATTTAAGATCTGGTAATAGCCCAATTGTTCATCAATTGATTAAGGGAGAAAGTATGATATATGTAGTTAACGTAATTTCTACTT
>NW_026693694.1:0-16362 GCF_021218885.2 Marmota monax
TAATTTATTTATTTATTTATTTATTTATTTTTTACGAATTTTGTGGAAAAGGTCTCAAAAGAAATGTATAATTTTATTCATACATTTAAGAAGTTCCAATTTTAATCCCTTCACACAATTGTTCCCCAATCTCTTCACACAATTGTTCAAGTTAGTTTAGGAAAGGAAGATTTTATGATTGGGTCAAAGAATGCAGGTGGGAAGACACTCAGAGAGGAAGGGTTTTATGCTACATCAGAGTCTCTATTAATCAATGTAGTGAAATATACACGCTGTGGCCTTCAGTTTTCATTTCTTTGTATAAGTTTGATATCAATTATTATTTTTCTTCCTTCTGAGAAACTTCCTTTTGCTTTTATTTCAGCATACATTTGTCATTACTGAATTCTTCCCATTTTTGTGTGTTTGAGAAAGTTTTTCTTTTTTTTTTAATTTTTTATTGTTGGTTGTTCAAAACATTACAAATTTCTTGACATATCATATTCCACACTTTGATTCAAGTGGGTTATGAACTCCCACATTCACCCCATACACAGATTGCAGAATCACATCAGTTACACATCCATTGATTTACATATTGCCATACTAGTGTCTGTTGTGTTCTGCTGCCTTTCCCATCCTCCCCCCTCCCCCCTCCCCACCTCTCCCCTCCCCTCCCCTCCTCTCTCTCTACCCCCTCCACTGTATAACCCTGAGGGTCTCCTTCCATTTCCATGCAATTTCCCTTCTCTCTCCCTTTCCCTCCCACCTCTCATCCCTGTTAAATGTTAATCTTCTTCTCCTGCTCTTCGTCCCTACTCTGATCTTAGTTACTCTCCTTATATCAAAGAAGACATTTGGCATTTGTTTTTTAGGGATTGGCTAGCTTCACTTACCATAATCTGCTCTAATGCCATCCATTTCCCTGCAAATTCTATGATTTTGTCATTTTTTAATGCAGAGTAATACTCCATTGTGTATAAATGCCACATTTTTTTATCCATTCGTCTATTGAAGGGCATCTAGGTTGGTTCCACAGTCTTGCGATTGTGAATTGTGCTGCTATGAACATCGATGTAGCAGTGTCCCTGTAGCATGCTCTTTTTAGGTCTTTAGGGAATAGACCAAGAAGGGGAATAGCTGGGTCAAATGGTGGCTCCATTCTCAGCTTTCCAAGAAATCTCCATACTGCTTTCCAAATTGGCTGCACCAATCTGCAGTCCCACCAGCAATGTACAAGTGTACCCTTTTCCCCACATCCTCGCCAGCACTTGTTGTTGTTTGACTTCATAATGGCTGCCAATCTTACTGGAGTGAGATGGTATCTTAGGGTGGTTTTGATTTGCATTTCTCTGACTGCTAGAGATGGTGAGCATTTTTTCATGTACTTGTTGATTGATTGTATGTCCTCCTCTGAGAAGTGTCTGTTCAGGTCCTTGGCCCATTTGTTGATTGGGTTGTTTGTTCTCTTATTGTCTAATTTTTTGAGTTCTTTGTATACTCTGGATATTAGGGCTCTATCTGAAGTGTGAGGAGTAAAGATTTGTTCCCAGGGTGTAGGCTCCCTATTTACCTCTCTTATTGTTTCTTTTGCTGAGAAAAAACTTTTTAGTTTGAGTAAGTCCCATTTGTTGATTCTAGTTATTAACTTTTGTGCTATGGGTGTCCTATTGAGGAATTTGGAGCCCGACCCCACAGAACATAGATCATAGCCAACTTTTTCTTCTATCAGATGGTGTGTCTCTGATTTGATATCAAGCTCCTTGATCCATTTTGAATTCACTTTTGTGCATGGCGAGAGAAAGGGATTCAGTTTCATTTTGTTGCATATGGATTTCCAGTTTTCCCAGCACCATTTGTTGAAGATGCTATCCTTCCTCCATTGCATGCTTTTAGCCCCTTTATCAAATATAAGGTAGTTGTAGTTTTGTGGATTGGTTTCTGTGTCCTCTATTCTGTACCATTGGTCTACCCGCCTGTTTTGGTACCAGTACCATGCTGTTTTTGTTACTATTGCTCTGTAGTATAGTTTGAAGTCTGGTATCGCTATACCGCCTGATTCACACTTTCTGCTTAGCATTGTTTTTGCTATTCTGGGTCTTTTATTTTTCCATATGAATTTCATGATTGCTTTCTCTATTTCTACAAGAAATGCCATTGGGATTTTGATTGGCATTGCATTAAACCTATAGAGAACTTTTGGTAATATCGCCATTTTGATGATGTTAGTTCTGCCTATCCATGAACAGGGTATATTTTTCCATCTTCTAAGATCTTCTTCTATTTCTCTCTTTAGGGTTCTGTAGTTTTCATTGTATAAGTCTTTCACCTCTTTTGTTAGGTTGATTCCCAAGTATTTTATTTTTTTTGAAGATATTGTGAATGGAGTGGTTGTCCTCATTACCATTTCAGAGGATTTGTCGCTGATATACAGGAATGCCTTTGATTTATGTGTGTTGATTTTATATCCTGCCACTTTGCTGAATTCATTTATTAGCTCTAATAGTTTCTTTGTAGAGCCTTTTGGGTCTGCTAGGTATAGAATCATATCATCTGCAAATAGTGATAATTTAAGTTCTTCTTTTCCTATTTTTATGCCTTTAATTTCTTTCGTCTGTCTAATTGCTCTGGCCAGTGTTTCGAGAACTATGTTGAACAGAAGTGGAGAGAGAGGGCATCCCTGTCTTGTTCCAGATTTTAGAGGGAATGCCTTCCGTTTTTCTCCATTCAGAATGATGCTAGCCTGAGGCTTAGCATAGATTGCTTTTACAATATTGAGGTATGTTCCTGTTATCCCTAGTTTTTCTAGAGTTTTGAACATAAAGGGATGCTGTACTTTGTCGAATGCTTTTTCCGCATCTATCGAGATGATCATATGGTTCTTATTTTTAAGTCTATTGATGTGGTGAATAACATTTATTGATTTCCGTATATTGAACCAGCCTTGCATCCCAGGGATGAATCCTACTTGATCATGGTGCACAATTTTTTTGATATGTTTTTGTATCCGATTCGCCAGAATTTTATTGAGGATTTTTGCATCTAGGTTCATTAGAGATATTGGTCGGTAGTTTTCTTTCTTTGGAGTGTCTTTATCTGGTTTAGGTATCAGGGTGATGTTGGCCTCATAGAATGAATTTGGAAGTTCTCCCTCTTTTTCTATTTCCTGAAGTAGCTTGAAAAGTATTGGTATTAGTTCTTCTTTAAAGGTTTTGTAAAATTCTGCTGTATACCCATCCGGTCCTAGGCTTTTCTTAGTTGGTAGTCTTTTTATGGTTTCTTCTATTTCCTCAATTGATATTGGTCTGTTTAGGTTGTGTATATCCTCCTGACTCAATCTGGGCAGATCATATGACTTAAGAAATTTATCTATGCCTTCACTATCTTCTAGTTTATTGGAGTATAAGGATTCAAAATAGTTTTTGATTATCTTCTCTATTTCTGAAGTGTCTGTTGTGATATTGCCTTTTTCATCCTGTATGCTAGTAATTTGAGTTCTCTCTCTTCTTCTCTTCGCTAGCATCGGTAAGGGTCTGTTGATTTTGTTTATTTTTTCAAAGAACCAACTTTTAGTTTTGTCAATTTTTTCAATTGTTTCTTTTGTTTCGATTTCATTAATTTCAGCTCTGATATTAATTATTTCTTGCCTTCTACTTCTTTTGCTGTTGTTTTGCTCTTCTTTTTCAAGGATTTTGAGATGAAGTATGAGATCATTTATTTGTTGTTTTTTTCTTTTTTTAAGGAATGAACTCCAAGCAATGAATTTTCCTCTTAGAACTGCTTTCAATGTGTCCCATAGATTCCGATATGTTGTGTCTGTGTTTTCATTTATCTCTAAGAATTTTTTAATTTCCTCCTTGATGTATTCTATAACCCATTGATCATTCAGTAACCTATTGTTCATTCTCCAAGTGATGTATGCTTTTTCCTTCCTTCTTTTATCGTTGATTTTCAGTTTCATTCCATTATGATCAGATAAGATGCATGGTATTATCTCTACTCCTTTATATTGTCTAAGAGTTGCCCTGTGACATAATATATGATCTATTTTTGAGAAGGATCCATGTGCTGCTGAGAAAAAAAGTATAACTGCTTGATGTTGGGTGGTATACTCTATATAAGTCAATTAAGTCTAGGTTATTAATTGTGTTATTGAGTTCTATAGTTTCCTTATTCAACTTTTGTTTGGAAGATCTGTCCAGTGGCGAGAGAGGTGTGTTGAAGTCTCCCAGGATTATGGTATGGTGGTCTATTAGACTCTTGAACTTGAGAAGAGTTTGTTTGACGAACATAGCTGCACCATTTTGGGGGGCATAAATATTTATGATTGTTATGTCTTGTTGGTGTATGGTTCCCTTAAGCAGTATGTAGTGTCCCTCTTTATCCCTTTTGATTAACTTTGGCTTGAAATCTATTTTATTTGATATGAGTATGGACACTCCTGCTTGTATCCGAAGTCCATATGAGTGATATGATTTTTCCCAACCTTTCACCTTCAGCCTATGTATGTCTTTTCCTATCAAATGCATCTCCTGTAGGCAGCATATTGTTGGGTCTTGTTCTGTGATCCATTCTACTAGCCTGTGTCTCTTAATTGGTGAGTTTAAGCCATTAACATTTAGGGTTATTATTGAGATATGGGTTGTTCTTCCAGCCATATTTGTTTATTTCTGTAACTAAACATGGTTTGTTTTCCTCTTTGATCATTTCCCCCCCATTTACTGTCCTACCTCCCACTGTTGGTTTTCATTGTTATTTTCCATTTCCTCTTCCTGTAATGTTTTGCCAAGGATGTTTTGAAGAGATGGTTTTCTAGCTGCGAATTCTTTAAACTTTTGTTTATCGTGGAAGGTTTTAATTTCATCTTCCATCCTGAAGCTTAATTTCGCTGGATACACAATTCTTGGTTGGAACCCATTTTCTTTCAGTGTTTGAAATATGTTATTCCAGGATCTTCTAGCTTTCAGAGTCTGTGTTGAAAGATCAGCTGTTATCCTGATTGGCTTACCCCTAAATGTAATCTGCTTCCTTTCTCTTGTAGCTTTTAAAATTCTCTCCTTATTCTGTATGTTGGGCATCTTCATTATAATATGTCTAGGTGTGGATCTCTTATGATTTTGCACATTCGGCGTCCTGTAGGCTTCTAGGATTTGGGATTCTGTCTCATTCTTCAAGTCTGGGAAGTTTTCTCGTATTATTTCATTGAATAGACTGCTCATTCCTTTGGTTTGGAGCTCTGTACCTTCCTGTATCCCAATGACTCTTAAGTTTGGTCTCTTAATGTTATCCCATATTTCTTGGATGTTCTGCTCATGGTTTCTTAACAGTCTTGCTGAGCTGTCTATGTTCTTTTCCAGTTGAAAAACTTTGTCTTCATTGTCTGATGTTCTATCTTCTAAGTGTTCTACTCCGCTGGTAGTATTCTCCATTGAGTTTTTAAGTTGGTTTATTGCTTCCTGCATTTCTAGGATTTCTGTTTGTTTGTTTTTTATAACCTCTATCTCCCTGTATAGTTGATCCTTGGCTTCCTGGATTTGTTTGCGTAATTCATTGTCGAAGTGATCTTTCATTGTCTGATTTTGCTGTCTAATGTCTTCCTTGATACTCCAGATCATCTGAAGCATGTATATCTTGAATTCTTTATCTGACATTCCATCTGCTGCAGCTGTTACCTCTTCTAAAGTTGTGTTGACCTGCATTGCTTGTGGTCCTTTCTTTCCTTGTCTTTTCATACTGCTTGTGTATCTTTCCTGCAGGCGCGGGCAGCGGCTCTGCTCTCTCCTTATTCCAATTGGGGTGTTGTGGCTACCATGCCGGCAGGTCACTGGGCCTGTTCTGGTAGCTGGCGGCGGCTCTGTTCTTCCCCTACTCCAATTGGGGTGACGAGTGTACCACGCCGGCAGGCCACCGGGCCTGATCCGCCGGTCGGTTGCAGGTTTGCCTACCCTGCAGGCGCGGGCGGCGGCTCTACTCTGCCCCTACTCCAAATGGGGTGATGTGTCTGTCGTACCGGCAGGCCACTGGGCCTGTCCCGCTGGTCGGTCGCAGATCTGCCCACCTTTCGGGCACGGGTGGCGGCTCTGCTCTGCCCCTACTCCAATTGGGGTGTCGTGACTACCCTGCCTGCAGGTCGCTGGGCCTGTTCCTGGCACTGGCGGTGACTCTGCTCTGCCCCTACTCCAATTAGGGTGGTGTGTGTACCACGCCGTAAGGCTCCTGGGCCTGATCCGCCGGTCTGTCGCAGGTCTGCCTACCTTGGAGGCGCGGGCGGCGGATCTCCCCTGCCCCTCCTACCACGCTTGCGGACCCCTGGGCCTGATCTGCAGGTTGGTCACAGGTCTGCTCACCCTGCGGGCACGGGTGGCGGTTCTGCTCCGCCCCCACTCCAATTGGGGTCACGTGGCCACCACACCGGCAGGGCCTGATCCGGGCGTGGGAGAAGGATCTGCTCTGCCCCTACTCCAGTTGGGGTGAAGTGTGTACCACACTGGCAGGCCACTGGGCCTGACCCGTCAGTCTGTGACAGGTCTGTTTACCTTGCAAGCGCGGGCGGCGGCTCTGCCCTGCCCCTCCTACCTCGCCCATGTACCACTGGGTCGCGGGTCTGCCCACCTTGCGGGTGCAGGTGGCGGCTCCGCTCCGCCCCCTCCCCAATTGGGGTCACGCGGTCACCACGCTGGCGAGCCGCTGGGCCTGCTCTGGGCGCTGGCGGCGGCCCGGCTCCTCCCCTCTGGCTCGACGACAAATTGAGGAGACTCAAGTGTTTGTGCCTCACCCCCCCTACCAGGAGACCAAATGCTTCTGTCGCCGCTGGTATTGATGAAGTTCTCTCCTCCGCTGCTTTCTGATGACATCAGATCTCTGCCATGTTGGTATCCTATGCGAATGGCAGCATTTTGTTCCCCTTGCCGGGCAACCAAAGCAACGGGTGAGTCCTGACTGGCCCTCAGCAGGACCCGGACCGAGAAGCAGTTTCTGTGGGCTCCTAGCCCTGGGCCAGGGCAGTTCCGGGAGCCGGAACTCGGCCGCTCCGTGCTCGGTGTAAGCTCCGATAAGAGTAGGCTCCAAGAAGCAGTCCCCGCAGGCTCAGTTCCGGGAGCCGGAATTCGGCCGCTTAGTGCTTGGTGTATGCTCTGATAGGAGCAGGGTCCAAGAAGCAGCCTCCGCAGGCTCCCCAGCCCTGGGCCAGGGCGGTTCCGGGAGCTGGAACTCGGCCGCCCCGCGCTCGGTGTTCGCTCCGATAAGATCAGGTTCTAAGAAGCCCCCAGGCACTGAACCCTAGCAATCTGTCTGCAAGCCGCAGGCGAATGGCAGCCTGAAATTACCTGTTCTATGGCTGAATGAGCTGCGGTCAGTCGAAAACAGGGATGGTGACGTCAGCTTTCTAACATGGTGGCTGCTGGCCTCCTCTGTGGTCTGACCAGTGTGGAGAACCGAGATGGATCGCTTCCTTCCCCCGTCTCGAACCCAGAATTCAGCCCTGAGTACGGTGCTTGCACGGCTGGCAGAAACTGCAGCGCTGTATCCCTGCGTTGCTATCTCCTCGTTTCCCAGCGCGCGCTGCAGACTCTAGCCGCGGGGCGATTTGCTGAATAAGCAGTGTTACCCTCCGTGCGACAAACCTCTCGCGTTTGAGTCCCCGTAGCCGATCCTCGTGCGATGGAAATCCTTCCTCCAGGTTCCGGAGCACCCCACTATTGCTGGAAATTCCTAACAAGATAGCCTTTAGCCGTCCTGACTTGTCATTCTCCCACACAGTGAAGCAGCACACGGGGGCAATGCACTCCCCTCGCCGCCATCTTCCTGCTTTTTTTTAATTTCTTTTTTTAATTAATTTATTTTTATTGGTTGTTCAAAACATTAGAAAACTCTTGACATATAATATTTCATACATTAGATACAAGTTGGTTATGAACTCCCATTTTTACCCCAAATACAGATTGCAGAATCACATCGTTTACACATCCACATTTTTACATAATGCCATATTAGTAACTGTTGTATTCTACTACCTTTCCTATCCTCTACTATCCCCTCTCCCCTCCCTCCCATCTTCTGTCTCTACCCCATCTACTGTAATTCATTTCTCTCCTTGTTTTTTTTCCCATTCCCCTCATAACCTCTTATATATAATTTTGTATAACAATGAGGGTCTCCTTCCATTTCCATGCAATTTCCCTTTTCTCTACCTTTCCCTCCCACCTCAGGTCTCTGTTTAATGTTAATCTTCTTCTCATGCTCTTCCTCCCTGCTCTGTTCTTAGTTGCTCTCATTATATCAAAGAAGACATTTGGCATTTGTGTTTTAGGGATTGGCTAGCTTCACTTAGCATAATCTGCTCTAGTGCCATCCATTTCCCTGCAAATTCCATGATTTTGTCATTTTTTAGTGCTGCATAGTACTCCATTGTGTATAAATGCCACATTTTTTGTTATCCATTCATCTATTGAAGGGCATCTGGGTTGGTTCCACAGTCTAGCTATTGTGAATTGTGCTGCTATGAACATCGATGTGGCAGTATCCCTGTAGTACGCTCTCTTAAGGTCTTCAGGGAATGCAGTGATTTTTATTTGGAGTTTTTAATTTTTTTTCTTTTTCTTTGAAGTACTGTGGATTAAACCCAGGGGTATGCTACTATTGAGATACTCCCCCAGACCCTTTTGTTTTATTTTTATTTTGAGACAGGGTCTCACTACGTTGCCAAGACTGTCCTCAAACATGTGATCCTCATGTACCAGTCTTCCCAGTGGTTGGGAATGCAGGTGTGCACCTCTGCACCCAGCTAGAACTTTTTATTTTTAAGAGTAAATGATACAGGAAAAAGGCAGAGAGCAAATAAAGAAGAAGCAAAGTAAAGAGAATGGGTATGATAAAAGGAAGAGAGTGAGAAAGGGAGGGAAGGAGAGAAGAAGGAAGGGGTGAAGAAAAGAAAACGTATTGATGAATTACTAATAATCCAATGGACAAATTAGCTAGTGCTGCAACTATTTTGAAAATGAAATTCCAAATGACCTCTCCAACATATATTTATTTACAAGAATACTAACATTAATGTTTTAAAGTTAGCACAGAATTTCATATCCTCTTTCTAAATGATTACAAGCAGGCTTAACATCATTTAAAAGTAGTCATATGCTAGCTTTAACAGATGTCTAAAGTGTACTTTTACTTTTATGACAAAAAAAATATGCTGTTACCAGGTAGACATCAGAAAATGAGAGACATAGTATGTTTCAGAAAATGCTCTTAGATGTGCAATATTATCCTTCAATTTGTCCTACTGAGTTAGAATTACTGATCCTCAGGACATGAGAGAGATCTATTATTTTAACATTTTACAAAGCATAGTCTAATGTATAAAGCCTAAGAGCAACCATAAAAAAAGAAATCTTCTAAAACCAGGATGCAATTTCTGCTTATAGTATATTATTTAAAGGATTTCTCTTGTTAAATAAAAACCTATTTGTATTTATTTATTTCAACAATAAAAATGCATGGACTATTCCTAGCACTGAATAGGAAACTAATACTCTCTTATTGCATATAACACTGATTCTCTGTATTTTTTTTCTAAAAATTGTGTCATCTAGACCCTCCATCAATGGTTATATATGTATACAATTTCACCCTAACATACAATTTTTATTGAAGAGGTCATTTGCAGTTGAGAGAGTATTTATCTTTCTTAGTGCCTCATAAAAACTGTAACTCTTTATTTATATCATTACTGAAAGAAAATCTGCCATATATATTAAGCTGCCTCATTCTAGAAATGTCCATGTTTTTGTTTGTTTTGTAGCAAACCTCACACACAGACTAATTCAGTCCAATACCATTCCCTTCAATGTAACAGCAATATTTTCATTACTTTTAAGTAATATTTGCAGAAAAAGAATTGCATTTTACTATATTACCATGTTTTTCCTAGATATTTCTAAGATATTTCTTGATATTTCACTAAGGGAAGAAGACCCACTTGTCTTCCATTGACATTCAATAGTTCACATTTTGCCTTTTGTGCAGAGTTAAATGTGGAGTTTAAATATTTTCATTATAATACTAGGGATATAATTCCTAAACCACTGAGGGTACAAGGCACTCCCAACTTTTCAAAATATTGTCAACATTTTTTCCCCCCCGATAATGTTTTTTTTTTTTTTTTTAACACGTGATTAACCATTTCAGTGCATTCCTGCCTAATCCTGCAGTGGCTTCCCACTTACTCAGATTCAATCTACACCTTTTATTCATAGCATACAAGGCTTAAAACAACCTTCCTCTCCACTCCCAATAGTGAACTAGCCTCTTACTGTCCTTTCTCACCCTGTGTCAGCTGTTTTGGTTAACATGCTTTCCAAACATGTAAATCTTGATATTATATTTTTAGTTTTTTCAATGGACTCTGCCTTGTGAGCAGGCTCATTCCCTTACATCCTTCCATTGTCATTAGTCTTAACAATATGTTGAGTATTGCAAGCCCTCTCTCTATTTTTCCCTCTCTTTGTATAATGCATAAGCAACTAGTTTCAAACATTGTGTATCAACTTCTACTGGAACACAAATACCTTCAAAACACTGATCCATTTTTCTGTGCATCTGTGCTTGTATTTAACTGAGTATCTCTAAAGCATAGAACACTGCTTACACCATAGTTTTAAGTATTTGTCATAAGAATTTATACTCTTTGTAGAGAACTTTATGGTTTGTCTATATGTGTGCCTTCAAAATTTATATTTTGCAGCCTAATCTCCAATGCTGCCATTTTAAGAGAAAAGATCTTTCAGAAAGTGAGAGATGATTAAATAATGAGGGCTCTAACTTCATGAATGGACTATTACTCTCGTAAAAGATATTGAAGGGAACATCCAAATTGATTTTGCCCTTTCATCTTCTCTGGCATGTGATGACAGACCAAGAAGGTGCAGTCTTGGAAGCAGAAAACATAAGAATGAGTCTGTAGGTGCCTGGACTGGAATTCCCAGTATTCTTAAGTACAAGGAATGGATTTCTGTTCCACATGTCACCCAGTGTCTGGTTCTTTATGATAGCCACACAAATAGACTAAGACAGGAAAATGTTTGCTATGTCTTACCTGGATTAGAATTATCTTCTATTTGGTTTTCCAAATTTCATTTTAATTCTCAATAACCATTTGAATAAAAGTATTTACAAATAGAGAAAGTGAACAATGAGAGATCCCTCAGAATATTCAGGCGCCCAAGAGAAACAGGATATCTTGGGAAAGGAGTTCTTTATAAATTGATACTGAAACCATGAGTTTGACAGAAAATAGATTCTCTGTTTCTTCTGGTGAGTGGAATCTGCATAAGCTGTACTCCTCTGAAATTTAAGAAAGCCCACTTTAATATTAGCAGGTAATCACAGCAGGGAATGGCTGCTAAAGTCAGGTCTGAGGGTCACAGCCAGCAAAACCAAATTCTTCTCCACTGCAATGGAGGATTGCAGTTCTTAATGTTGAAACCTAGAAGCTGCCAATTTCTTTCTGGATTATTTTCCTGCAAATTTGAAGAATGAAATCCATGGACAACAACAGAAAGCAATAGTTAAATGAGTAAGATTTATCTAAGTTGGAATAAAGGAGATAAAACTCCACAAAATGAGCGAGTACCTGATAGCATGTTGCCATATATATATATATATATATATATATATATATATATATATATATATATATATATATATATATATATATATATACTAGTGGCTTCTGTGTGAGGGCATTGATCAAATTCCATCTTAAACAAGTATTGAAAAAATGCCAAGGTAATTTTTGTTCAAAAGCTAGGTTAACTAGATATTGGAAAAATGTGAAGGTTACTGGTTAGGCTTTGATTTTATGTAGCCTTTACTGAGGCCTGTCCTGCTTCCTTATTCCCTCACCACAAGACAAAGGAATTGGCTGGATATTTAGAATATTTCTATAGGTTAACTTCTTGGAGTAGACTTTATATTTTAAAAAGCCTAACTTGGAACCAACTAACTAGCCTATCTTTTTCATTGCTGTCATAAGTACATTTCATAGGAAATATTGCTACCCAAAAGGAGGTTTAATGCATGTATAGTAAATTCCATTATAAAGACAGAGGATATCCTTCATAGCTACAGATTTTGTTTTGAAATTTATTTGTCTTGTTTGCCTGCAGATCTACAAAGGAAAATCATATGATAATAGGATATTTTTTGTCTTAATAGCCCCTTCCACTAGAAAAGAAAATGAAACATTAATCATTTTGAAAGTAAATCAGTTATATTATCTCTATAAAGTCAGAATATTGTACCTAAGTCTTAATAATGTTCTCTGTATCCATTTTCTGCCATGGGAGCAATACCAACATATTGACCTAACTAATTGGTAAAGCATCAATAGCACAGAACAAACACAGAAGAAAACCTGCAGTGAATGGAGTTGGGTTTTTTCCAATCATAAACCTCTGCGTGATTAGCATTAAAGTTGAGAGTACCCTGAGGTAACACAAATGTTTCTGGTTTAACATAATTATTTTCAGTCAGTAGGGAATTTTCAAAATATTGGAGAGTTGTATTTCAATGTGTGACTTGAAAAAGGTTTTTAATAATGTGGAAGCCAAGTTTTCCTTAAAATACTGAATAAATCAACATTATTTGAAAACCAAAGTTTGTCTTCATGTAGTTTGTGATAATATGTTTCCAATATAATAAATCCATGTGACAAATATTTAAAGATCAATATTACTAATCATTAGGTAAATACACATTAATACTACAATGAGATACCATCTTACCCCAGCTATAATGATTATTATTAAAATAATAATGGTAACAGATGCTTGTGAGGATGGGGACAAATAGAAATTGTTGGTGGAAATATAAATTAATACAACCTTCACAGAAAACATTGCGGAAGTTCTTCAAAAATCTAAAAATAGAACCACCATGTATAGATATCTCTGTCCTGGGTATATATGCAAAGGGAATTGAGTCATCCTAAAAGAGATGCCTGCACACTCATGTTTATTGCAGCAGTATTCCCAATAGTTAATATTTAAGATCTGGTAATAGCCCAATTGTTCATCAATTGATTAAGGGAGAAAGTATGATATATGTAGTTAACGTAATTTCTTCCCATGTCGCGACCCCTTGCCCGCAAGGAAGACGCAACTCGGGAATCTTCTTTCAACAGTTTATTCAGGCCCTGGATATTTCTTCTTCTCCCCCTCGGATGCCCCTCCCAGCCTTAATAAAGCATCCCAAGCCCCAATGCAAAGCTGCCGCGTGGAAC
The DNA here is from genome assembly GCF_021218885.2 of Marmota monax. NCBI lineage: Eukaryota > Metazoa > Chordata > Mammalia > Rodentia > Sciuridae > Marmota > Marmota monax. The sequence goes on from NW_026693694.1 coordinate 13,259, forward strand.
TTTCTCACAGGGTGGTGAAAAATCATGTGTCAACTTTCCCAGATAAGAAGTTGTTTGTCACAGACCACAGCGGAGCCAGCGTCATCTTGTAATGGCGACCATAATCTGCAGAAACGGCAGAAGCGGCTCACCACAGTTCCCCCTTTTCTGTTTTCTTAAAACAATACAGGCGAGAGTAGAGGTCCTATCCCACTGTGCAGAAGTGGCTGCATAGTATGACTCAGTCCTAAGGAGGCGCCTTCCCCAGATCTGAAGCCATATCAGCCGACGCCTTTTTTCGTGGGGCGGGGCGTGGATGCGTCTAACCCGCATGCAATAGGACATGCTCTCCTTGAGGTCCTCGTCAAGGATCACTCAAGTGCAGTGCCTTGCCTCGCATCCTGTATCGTGATGATGGTGGACGAAGGGGGATAGCTGAGGCTGAACTGTGACTGTTTATAAGGACAAACAAGTTGACAGCACCCTGAAAGAAAGGCACGAACTTCAAGGCGATAGAAAAGTACTAGTGTGGAAACCCATCTGCGTGCAATGGCAGTAAGACCGGCAGAGTGCAAGGGCTTTCCAACACTAAGAGAATAACAAGGAAAGTCATGTCGATCCCAGTGCAATGTTATAATAACTTGGGGTGTAACGACCATGACAAAGGTTTACTGCTTAAGATGCGCAAGCCAGACTTGAGGTGAGTTGCCATTTTCTAAAGCTGCAAGAGCTTGTATGATCATAGCCTTTTCTTGTGCATGGCGAGTTTTAAGGCGACAGAGAAGCCACAAACAGAGTACAACACTGAAGCAACACATTGCACCAAAAATGCCTACTCCCACCCACTCTTTGAAGAAGGAAAAAGCAGAAGATATCCAATCGGTGAATTGACCCAAAGTCACGGGATCGACACGGGTACTGTTCAAGACAGCTATCTGGGTTAGTTGAGACTGGATCAAGTTTTCTGCTGCCATGGACCAATTTCCGGCCAAATATTCGCCAGTGATGCGGGAGGCATTCCTGGAATCATTAAATCTGACAGAGGTTATGCATAAATGTGCACGTTGGTCAACACAACCCAAAAGCACCAAGTCGGCCAATTCTTCTACCTGAGCTTGGAGTAAATCTATTCTTTGGTTGGCAGCTAAAATCCCTGACAAAATATGTTGATTAATTGAATTTTGGGACACAAGTATGGTGGAAGTTTGTTGAACAACTTGATTAATGGTGGCAGCAGTTTGTACTTGACTGGCCATGGCCACTCCGGCTGTAACTGCTGCAGCAGCAGATACCGCCACAGCTGTCACTATAGCTGCCGTAATTCCAAAATCTCTATGGGCTCTAAGTAGTTCAACAATAGGGAATTTATCTGGGTCTGCAGTAACCGGGATTGGGACAAAGGTTGGAATTTTCATAATCACTGCCATAGGCCAGGAGCCATTCCAACACTCAGACAAATAACAGGTAATATTAGAACAATTAAGCATCCCCTGTAATGTAACATTAGCCAAAAGAAACAGGAACGGAGATTGGAGACAGACTGCTGCGAAGGGTAATGTAGCATTAAACAATTGTGAATTATTTGCAGAAATTTTAAGCCTCCTACCTCACTCCGAGTCTTGGGTACTGCCAGAAACATTAAACAGCCAACTTTGGACTCCTAATATTTCCCTGGGGAAACACAAGCGCGGACTAGACTAGCCCAATCTGAGGGAGTCATGCAAAATCTAGTAAGTCCCTCCACCTGAGTGAGAGTGAAAGCGGCATCTATGCCATAAGTGCAGACAGATTCTGCCAAGGTTTTAATTATCTTAAAGTCTAAAGGCTCATGATATCTTCCCCTGTTATTGTCCTGAAATACAGGGTATGCAAGTCCCATATCTGTATTAACTGTCCTCCAAACTTGTGCATGAAAAGATCTCCCGGAACCTTGGCTCCCCCCCACATACGGAGGTGGGGCAATCGGCACCATATCTTCTTCTAGATATTCTACCTCCTCCTCCTCAGAGTTTTGTTGACCGATGTTAACTCCCTTCCCCTTCTTACAGTAGGCCTGCGTGCCCTGTGTCTCCTTTTTCTTCTTTTTCATTTTTATCTTATGTAGTTGTTGTAACAATATATCAAGGTCCTCAGAACTCTCTGAGTCGCTTGTGTTCTCAGGCGTTTTTAATTCTGTCAAGTCTGGGTAGAGCCTTCTCCTATTTTTATCTTCAGGCTCTTTTGCCTTCTCACTACTGTTACTTTTAATACTCTCTGCCACTTCACTACATGATCCTTCAGATTTTTCCTCATGCAGTTGCTCAAGAATAGCTTGACCCTCACTCACAGCTTCCTGGCATTTACCATCTGTAAGGCAACCACGGACCATTTTCCAAAGGGGTATCACCCCACCCTCTAATATGCCCTGCTCAGAAGCAAAGTCAAGATCTTTGCCTAATTTATCCCAACTAGGCACAGTAAGGCTGCCCGAAAATGCAAACCACGGTGCAGTGATATCTATCTTCTGTAAAAATCTCTGTAAAGTACTATGTTTCACTTCCAGTCCCTTGGAACGCAACAGGCCATCTAGGGCCAGGAGAAGCGGACTTGAAGATGCGGCACCCATGACACAACAACAAAGGAAGCACAAAAAAAAGAAAGCGAAAGTAGGAGCAAAAGTACACAGTGCAGCTGCAATAAAATGTAAGGCTCTCTCTTTCATTACAGAGGAGCTGTCCCGCTTTGGTCGCGGATCCCACTTACTAGGGACTAACCCCGCTTTGATCGCGGATCCCACTTACCTGGGACTAACCGGTGCACCACCCCTGACTGTTGAAAGTTCTGGTTCCCGGGTCTCGGCACCACTTGTCGCGACCCCTTGCCCGCAAGGAAGACGCGACTCGGGAATCTTCTTTCAACAGTTTATTCAGGCCCTGGATATTTCTTCTTCTCCCCCTCGGATGCCCCTCCCAGCCTTAATAAAGCATCCCAAGCCCCAATGCAAAGCTGCCGCGTGGAACTTTCTCACAGGGTGGTGAAAAATCATGTGTCAACTTTCCCAGATAAGAAGTTGTTTGTCACAGACCACAGCGGAGCCAGCGTCATCTTGTAATGGCGACCATAATCTGCAGAAGCGGCTCACCACA
>NW_026693695.1:0-14146 GCF_021218885.2 Marmota monax
TAATTCAGAATCTACAGAATATAGTCATTTGGTGACTTATCTTGTAATAGAGTATTGTATGTATGTATATATATATATATATATATATATATATATATATATATATATATATATATATATATATTGTCATGTATATATAAACAGAACAAATAAAATTATGTTTACTAAATTTAATAATATACTGCCTGATGCAGTAGTGTACACCTCTAATCCCCAGCACCTTGGGAAGTTGAGACAGGGGGATCACAAGTTCAAAGCCAACCTTATTAACATAGTGAGGCCCTAAGCAACTTAGTGAAACTTTGTCTTATAAAAAAAAAAAAGCAAACCCAGAAAAAAAAAAAAAAAGAAAACACCCTGGGGATGTGGTCCAATTTTTAAATTTATCTAGGTTCAATCTCTAGCGTGTGCACACACACACACACACAGAATATATTTCATAAGTTATAACATGATAATCTCATTAATTATTATGAATCAAATACATTAAATTCTAATAATTTTTATTCCCTAAGCTGGTATGGATGGAAAATATTTCTAGTACATGAAATAAGCTTAACCACTATATTGTTTTCTGTAGCATATCATTCAGTCAACCTATATGGATAATACTAATAGCACATAAGTATTATTTTTATAGCTTAATAATGATAATAACTATTTTCACTGCTGTAATTTTTATTCTGGCATATTGACTGACAACAAAATATCCACTTGCTACATAGGTTAGTTAATAAAAAATTCCTTGTTTTTTTATTTTATTTTCTGTAATACAAGAGGGATTTTACTACTGGTAGAATAATGCTTGTATCTGTGAAAACAGGAGAGAGATCAGTTGTTAATTGAGTTGAGGATTGGCTTAGCTCAGTAGTTTCTCTTCTCTAGGTATTATTTGATTGTAATTGTGAACAAATAAGTCATCCTCCATTAAATGTAAAATCAACAGTAGAATGTAGGTATTTAAAAGACACAGGAAAAATTGTTTGAGGAGCATGGTTCAATTTGGGAAAGGTACTTGCCTCAGAAGATACACAATGCAATTTATGTTACTGAATAGAATGGTTATAGTCTTTTCTCCTTTGAAGTTCATATCCAGGAATTTCAGTGGCAGATGGGAAGGCTGAGAACACTAATTTTAGACATCCTATTATTTTCAGGTACGATGTTTTTTTTTGTGTGTGTGCATGTGTGTGTGTGTGTGTGTGTGTTAGTTACTTGGGTCAAACCTAGGGCCTCAAACATGATAGACGAGCACTTTTCCATTGATCCATAGCCTCATCTCTGTTAGATTTTTATACAGTAATTCCTTTAATACACATGTACCCTAGTTATACATTTCCATTTTACAAATGAAAAAAATATGCACTTGCAAATTTCAAATCACTTGCCCACAGTCATTCAGGTACAAATTTGTGGCACTAACGTCATCTTTATCAAATACTAAAACCTTTTCATATAAAATTAAGGTTCAAAATGTGTTCTAAACAAAGTTAATTAGAAGTTAAACCACCTAATATATAAAATGTACCCCACATTTTAAAATGTAAGGATTTAATTCTCTAATAATAATGAGATAAGTCATTTGGATTACTCTTTCCATTCTAAAATGATTTTTCAAAATACCAGTTATTGTACATTGTAAGATAACATTTTTTAAAGTATGGACAGCTTATAGCATTTTAATGAGCTATCAAACCAAATATGAGGAGAAAAAAAGGAACCCTGAGGGATAAGGATATTGCCTTACTAGCTGCAAATTGCTAATCCCTGCAACTAAGAATATCTAACACACTCAGATTGAATTAGGAAGCAGAACCCAGAACTAACTTGTGTTAAGAAGTATGACAAGAACCCTTCCCCCAACAATGGAGATCATCAAGTCCTTGTAGCCAACCAGTTAGAAAGCACCTGTGGCATGGGTCTAATACTTGGATTTGTGCATCTGTATGACTCAGATAATCTCAAGATTGAAAACATGGTTTAAAGTAGTCCTACTTATGTTCTGCCCCATGTATTAATAATAAAAAATTCAAAGCTTTTATGAATGTCTTCCACCAAAATCTTACAGCATTCTCAGAGAACACAAATCCAAATAAGCCAAAATTTACAAAGTCAACATAAAACAAAAGAGTTTAAACACTAAACAAGTCAAATGCAGATAGAAAATATTTTACTGTTTATAATTTTAATAAAAAAGGATAAAATAATTGCAGAGTAAATGTGAAAATTTTATATTCTACAATAACTAAACAGAACTTTAAAAATGAAATATAATTACTCAAATTTTTAAAAAATGTATTATTATTTTCCACCAGTAGGCATAGAAGAATCAATATACAGAAATATAGGCCAGGAGAAATTTATGGTTCAGCATGGAAAGGTAAAATGATAGGGGGAAAATATAGATACCCAAAGAAATGAATGATTATGATGAGAAAGATATCAAAATTAATAGATTAAAACTTTTGGTACATTTAAAAAGCCCCAACAAAGCATGTCTGTTAAATAATTGCTCTGACATCCATTTAATTATTTTTCCTCACAAGGCAGTTCAGATTGTAAAATTTTTTGGCATCAGCTTTATTTTTATATTATTCAGCATTATCAAGTATTGTTTTATAAATAGATAATTGTTTCTTATTTTTACATATAAAATTTATGTTTATGTATTGAATTGTATCATCTGTGAGGATATTAAAATGATTCATATTTTATTTATTTACTTTCTTGTGTTAATTCTGCTTTCTTAGTATTTATTTCATTTTTAATATAGTGTTAACTTCATTTTATTACATTTATTTAAATATTTGGTAATTCTCCAATTCCATGCCTTATTTGTTGGTGAGGGTTTTGATTAAGCATTATTGATAGATGGAATTTGTTTCCTCTGCTCACAGTTACTTTCACTCAAGTAACTGAAATTTCTTATTATTAAAACATCTGGTATGCCTTATGGATGTATGCTTTCTTTTCAGTGGTCAGTACACAAATCTTTTGAAAGTGGGGACATTTCTGCCCAGCATGCTTGCCACAAAGGACACACTCTTTTCAGTGAACTCTAATGCTTGGGAGTGCCTGACTGTGAGTTCATCATTTAGACAATTACATGGGGGCTTTCATCTCAGAGCAAAGGCATTAAGGAAATATTGACTGAGTGTGGGATGAGAAATCATTTTTTTAAAGAATTTCTTTTTTTTAATGTAGATGGGCAGAATACATTTATTTATTTTATTTATTTTTTTATGTGGTGCTGAGGATCCAACCCAGTGCCGCACACATTCTAGGCAAGCCTTGTACCACTGAGCCACAACCCCAGCCCCGGGAAATCATTTTTAATAAACATCATGGCCTCTTCTTCAAGGATGTAGCTTTAATATTTCTAATTTGGAGATTATTTTTAAATTCAAATGGAAGTATCACTTTGTAGAAATTCATCATTTTTGCTGGTTTGGGATCATTGATCCCTCACATCTATTAGGATTTTCTATCAGCTTATTTGCACGATTTATGCATGTATGTATGCATGCATGTTTTGAGATTATGTATGTATATGAGTGAATGAATGCCATTTTTTTTTCTGCTTGGGAAATTTTAGATAGAATAAATTGCACCAAAATTAAAATTTCTATTTAATGAAATTTTCACAAATATTGAAACCAGTTAACCAGCACCCCAATAAATGTAAAAACAATTGCTTCACCCTTTAATATTTTAAAATATATTAAGTCTTATTTTATTGTATAGAATACATGGTCCTTGATAAATGGTCCATGTATATTTGATAAAAATATTTTCGTGTAACATTTTTTAAAAAATTATTTATTTATTTCTTACATACATGACAATAGTGGAGTGCATTACCTTCATAGTTATCCATTCACAGCACAATTTTTTGTAACTCTGTATATAAAGTATGTTCACGACAAATTATGCCATGAGCTCTCTTTTTTTGCATACAATTCTTAATACATCTTTATACCAAAATTAATCATAACTCTGCTTGTATATAAGGTATGTTGACATCAAATTCACATCTTCATACATGTATTTTGTATAATGATGACCCTTTCCTTCCACCATCCTAGCTATTCCCCTTCTCCTTCCCTTCTCCTCCCCCGCATTCCCTATCTAAAGGTAATTTTCCTCCTATGCTCTCCCTCATGTAACATTTCGATAATTGAATATTAGATGAATTGGTTGATTGCATGTATTTTAATTTTTAATTGTGTATTACTTATTGTGAGCTGAGTGTTAAAATATAGAACTATGAGTAAAAATTTTCTATTTCTGTTTAGTTCTGTTTGTTTTTCTCCTTGCATTTGGCTGCTATGTTGCATTTGTAAAAGCCCTGAGGATTGCAATGCATTTCTGAAGAGTTTACCCTTTTCACAATGTTAACTTATCTCAATTTCTTTCTTTATGTATTATTTCCACATTTTTATTAGTGCATTGTAGTTGTACTTAATGGTGGAATTTGTTGTTACATATTTGTACATGCACATGATATAACAATATAATATGGCCAATGTCCCTCACCAGAATTTTCCCTTTTCCTCCCCTCCTCCCTCTGCCTTTTCCCTTTCCTCTACTCTACAGACCTCTCTTAGATTTTTCATGAGTCACTCTCCCTTCACCACTCCACCTTTATTTTCCTTTTATCTCTGTAGCTTCTACACATGAGAGAAAACATGATCATTTGTCTACATGAATCACTAAAACTGTTATTGTGTATATATGCCAAATTTTCTTTATTGATTTGTTGTTGAACACCTATGCTGGTTCCATTAAACTTCATTTTATCTCTGGAAACCCAGCTTGTTTGGAATTGCAATCTGTCTGCATTGTCTTTCTATGTTTACTGCTTCCATGGTACTCCTTTTATTTTTAATGTATTTCTGTCTACATGCTTAAAGTGCATTTACAATAGAGGGTTATAGTCTTGTCATATTTTATCCACTCTGAAAATTTTTACCTCTTAAGTATCTTTTGTGTTGAATTATGTGCTCCCCAAAAGCTATGTTGGAGTACCAACCCCAGCAATGAATTTGAACCTTCTTTAAAGAAGGGGTCTCTATACAGTTAATCATGTTGCACTGTTTTATTGGTTGCTACAAACTTTAGGTAATGTATTGTAAATAAAACTGAATGTTGTCTTCTGATAAAGGTTCTTAAGACATTTCTTTGAAAGCAGAGAGATCTTTACTGCTGAGAGATCTTTATCTGGCGTGTCTCATTTCATTACTTTTTAAGGAAAGTCTTTTTTTTTTTCTTTTTCATTTTGTTCTTGGACACAGGGCATAGGCTTCACTGAACAAAATGGCCCTTGTTCTTACTGCCTGAGATAGTCAGTGAAGTCTCTCCTCTGTGGCTGGTCAGTAACTTCCAACACATCCCCTTCCTGTATTAAACCTGAATTCGGTCTCCACAGAAGGTGCTTTCCGCAGGTTTGCAGGGCTGTGTCCATGCACAGTGCATGTTCAAATCCCATGCTAAACCCTTTTTCTTACTTTGTAGTGCATTCTATGTCTTTTCTCCCCTTCCTACACAATCCCAGTCACATCAGTAGCTCCAAGGTCTGATCTCTACTTCTCTACTCTTTCTACTTCTTTTCTTTTAAATTGATTTATTTATTCTAATTTGATATATATGAGAGCAGAATGCATTTCCATTCGTAGTACACATATAGAGCACAAATTTTCCTGTCTCTTGCTGTACACAAAGTAGACTCACACTATTCATGTCTTCATACATGTACTTGGGGTAATTATGTCCATCTCATTCCACTGTCTTTCCTAACCCCATGCCCCCTTGCTTCCCCTTCTTCCCCTTTGCGGTTATGTAAAGCTCCTCTGTTCTTCCTATGTTCCCCAAACCCCATCTCAGTGATTGATCAGCATCATCTTATCAGAGAAAACATTCGGTATTTTATTTTTGGGGATTGGTTTACTTCATGCAGTGTAATATTCTCCAACTCCATCTATTTACCTGCAAAAATCTACTCTTTATTCTGAGAATACCTTTCTTGTGTCAATCACCCTTGTAAAATTAAAACCAAAAAGTGCCCCTAATCAGAATCTGGCTATGTGTAGTACTCCTTCCATGTTTTCTTTTTTTTCCCTCAAGGATAACAAATTAATATGGCTCTCTCTTAGCCTTAGATATGGACATTATATATATGTGGTCCAGTTTTATAAATATTTATGATGAAAAATCAAATCTGGCACCAGAGATTCTATTGTGTTACAAATAGAAGCCATATTGACATATTTATGTCTTTAAGAAAATTCTTATTCTTTGTTCTGTTAGAACTCCTCCCCCACTTTCCAATTATTTGTGTAATTACTATATTCTATTTACTTCAATGGCAGTTTGAAGAAGAAATATGTTCAGTCTGTTTTTTTAGAAACTCAAATTGTATCACTTTACTTTTCACATAAACTAGACATATTTTTACAATAATTTGTTATGCTTTATAGGCCCATCTCATTTGTTTTCTGAGTTACTATTCAAATATTTTGGATAAATCATATTTAATAATGAGTGTGCATTCTTAAAAGGTTTCTGAAATAACCTTCTTAGGTGATTTGTTGGGAACGATTACAAGGATAAACATAGAAAAGAAGTCATTGAAGACATCCATTACAAAACTAAAACCCAACAGGCAAAGAATCTGCTGACATAAGACAGAAGGAAATGGCTAACATTTATTTAAACCCTTCTAGGGTTTAGTTGTTGTTGTTTTAATGGCGTCAGTTTCAATTCTTATAACAACATTTTAGTGGCAAATAGTACTTACTCACTAAGCTTGACAAAAACAATACCAATTTCCAAACACTTCCCCATCCTAAACAAAGTTAATAAGCAGATCTTTTGTACTCCAGGGATCCTTCTCCCCTCAGAGCCTTCTGCTTTTCTAGAATTAGCACAGGTGTTTTTTAACAATATTCTGTAAACCTTCTTATCCTTGCTATTGCCAGGTTTAATTATTCTCTATTATAATATTTCTACAAATAAACCTTGTGAGAAACAGATATCTGGACCAATAAAATGATTTTTAGAAGTCTTTCTTCTTTTATTATTTGCAAAACAATAATCTTACTTTAGGAAAAACTCTCAAAACTATTTTGCTTTAATTATGCTCCCAATTAAGCTAAGTGTGCTACTGTTGTAATAGATTCTAACACATGCATACAGTATTTCTTGTGATTCAAGGTGGGGATTATTGATGTTCCTGTAGTAAATAAGCAAACTATATTTTTAAAAACACAAAATAAAATTTTATATATTTAAGTAACTATTGGTGCAAAGTTGAAATGTATTATACAATGAGTTCCTCATAATCACTCATTGATCCTGATAATCATTGTTATTTATGATATTTAGAATTAATTGTCACCTTGTGTATAAACCAGATTTTTTTTTCTAAATACCTGGGGGTGAGAAATATAGGTGATGAAGTTTATATATATATATATATATATATATATATATATATATATATACACACACACACACATATACATATATATATTCTGACTGACAAGTGGCAGTGAAAATAGTGAGTGAAACTTCACATTAAATATAAAGTGAATATATCTGATAATAGAAATGAGTAGAGAGCTACTCCGAACTTGGGAGTTCTACTCCTTTCCTGTGAAGTATTTAACATTACCAAGGAAGAATATAATTTTTGTAAATGACAAATTCTGTCAGAAATGGTAATCATATTACTTAAAATGTTTGAGGAACATGAAATATGTTTTCTAATCTTTTAGTGAATTTTCCACTAAACTGTTGTGACAGTGTTTTCAGTATGGATCACTTCACTGTATAATAACATGTATTTTACTAAATACAGTTAAAAAGTAGGGAAAGGACATGAATCTGTCCTTTAGAAATTCAGGCTGCAACCAATCTCTTTCATATTTCATTTGATTCATGTAGTAGATAATCATATTTTGGCACTTGCTAGTCATCTAAGTATTTCATAAAATTATTCTATTGCAATGCTTTTCTCAGAGGCAAAATTAATATAGTTAACTGTTCAATTGAAATGTTTCTTTTCCTTTTAGTGCTTTTGCCAATGAAATGAATTGCACCATCTTTTCATATTCATTTTTGTTAATCATTTGTAATATGTCAGCTTCTTGAGCTTTTTTTTAAATTTTAATTGTTTAGTTTTGGTTTCTGGGTCAGAAATGGAAATAGTGATATTAATAAATTCATGATATTCTTACCTTCTGAGGACATTTCCTGTAATACTTACTTGGTAGTAAATATTAATTCTGGTGAGCATTTAAAAACATACTTTCAGCAATTTTGCATTTTTATTCAAATTGATTATATCTCAATGAACAACTACTGTGTGAATCCAGAGGAAGCAGATAGGGAAGTAAGTAATGTTGCAACACAAACTAGAAGCTGCCTCTTTGAAAGTCCTTAGTATTGTTTTAGTTTTCATGTAAAAAAAAATAATAATAAAGTTACATGTTTGTAAGAATTTTTATTTTTGCAGGATACATTTTTTCAAAGTCCAAAAAAGAAAACCCACAAAAAACAACTTCATCATGAATCTTTAGCCCTTAATACGAGTGTTGAAATCATTATAATAAAGCCACACCAACACTTCCAGCAGAGACTAGAGACTTCATGCTACCACAGGCTAATGTGGGACTTGTTTTCCTCTTCATATTTACACTTGTTTTTGCAATATCCTTGTTCCTTTCTCTTTATTTGTTAATATTGTTTTTCTTCTGGAAAAAAATATCTTGTAGATGCAACACTCTTTTTCTTCATGATTCTATTTTTAGATGTTAGTCTTAATCTATTTTCAATTTACTCAATTTACTATCCAATAGGTCAAAATGCTTTTCTGTAAGTACCAGATAGGAAATGCTTTAGTCCCTATGAGCCATATATTCTCTGGTGTTGGCCACAGTGTAGTTTGAGCACTGTCATAGACAATATGTAAATGGTTGTGTATAATTAATCCAAACTGTGAATTTAGTTCACAGACCACAGTTTGCTGCTACTGTGTGACAGCTTTGTGATGAAGGCTTTCTGAGGACAAGGGTGGTTGTCTTTTTCACTTATTTTCCAACACTGCAGTATGCTTGTCACATAGATATCTGATTAATAAATGAATTTATTGAACTTATTCCGACAATAGAGAATTTAGGAAGAAGAAAATGATACACAATTTGGAAAGCAACTAGATGCTACAGAAATCAAAACTTAAGTAATTAATTATTTGGCTTGAGTATGAATTTCTGTGCCTGGGATGATAGAACCGATTCATTTTGGAATTGTCTCATATAGCACACCTAATTCTCATGTGAATTTGGTTAAAATGAGCACATTTTCAGGGTTAACTTCTGAGTAGAACTTTATATAGTAGTTTCCTCTTCACTTCAGAGTTATTATGCTGAATTATTTCAAATTATTATGCTGAATAATTTCCAAACATAGACTACAAATCCTTTATCATATTTGAATTACAGGTCTCAGAACTTTTGTAGTCTGCCATTTCACCTTTGAGTCTTCTTCACTTTGTGGAGTATCTTTGCCTCAATCGATGGTTATGATAGATCAGTGACTAGTACTTGAAGGTGTTTTCTTTCTTTTCTTTTTTTTTTTAATAATGATGTTAGTGCAGGCGTATCTTTCTACTTCAACACAGTACACAGATGAAAAAAAAAATATTTTTGAAAACAGAACTGACCTCTGTGGAATTCCGGTACAAGCAATTGCACCTCAGCAAGCTTCTATTACCAGCAGGGTTTTATACAGGTGCAACTGTTTTCCCATGATCACTTACCATAAAGCAATAGACAATTGGGCCAAGGTAGCCTCTTGCCTGCTTTTGTGTACAAAATATAAATAGAATGGGAGAAATAAGGGGAAAAAATCCCGCAGCTGGAAGGCAACTTTAAAGAAAAATGATGTTCATAGCTATCCTGCCAGTAGCTGGCAAAGCAGTTTTTATAAAACATATTTAATGTTTACAACCACTTGGAGACTGGGGAAGGAGTAATACTTTGAAAATGTGTTTAATGTTTTGAACCACTCTGTGGCCAAGAAGCAACTCCTGCTAAAATATATTTAATGCTTAGAGTCATTTGGCACTTTAGGAAAAAAGAAACTTCTTGTTAATTTTTAACATTTATTGCTGATCAGTGGCTGCTAAAGCAACTATCAATTCGGCATGTTTTATGTTTAGGGACACATTGTGCTGCTACTAAAACAATTCATTCGCTTTTCTCAAGGCTGCACAAAATCTGTCGATAGCATTACCTTTGCAATTGCACCACCAATAAAAACATGGGAATCAGACGGAGGAATAAAATGCTCCCTGAATGCTCAGTCATAACATCCTATGGCCCTGAAAAGAGTTCTGCCATGCCAAGTGCTGTGGACATTTCACAGCTGACACAGGCGAGATCATAAGGCCCTGCTCAATTCCATCAAATGTGTTAAAGCCATGCAGAAGACTGTGAAGCAAAAGAGTAATCTGATAATTGATGCTTCTTACAAATCAACACCTTGTCTCCACATATTAAGATAAAAGAGTCCTCTACACCAAAGCAAATGTAAATTGGAATAGAAGGTCCATTGTGTTATTAAATAAACTTGGTTTAGTTTGTAGAAAGGAAGATGGTAAATATTGAACTTTTGTCAGAAGGAGAGACTGAGAAAAGAGAAGATGATAATTAGCAGGAACATCTGCAATTTAGGCTTTCTCTGGCTAGTCTCCTCAGAATGCTCACCACTTCGGGAACAGGACATGTCCCCATTTATTGACGGCATTTTTCCAGAGATTGTGTTAAGTGGTATGTGCACATTATTTTCCCCTTTGGTACTTCCAATACCTTTGAGAAGAAGATATTTGAATTATTCACTTGCTGGTAAGAAAAGCAAAACACAAACAAGAATATCACCTATCCCAATGAAATAAGAAAATGTATTTGGACTCTTAACAAAGTATGGTTTGAAATCTTAACAAATTCAAAACCCATATGTGATTTCAAATACACGATATAGCTAAGCATGTTGGCACACACCTGTAATCCTAGTAACTGGGGAGGTTGAAGAAGGAGTATTGCAAGTTTGAAGCCAATCTTAGCAATTTAGTGAGGTCCTAAGCTACTTAGCAAGACCCTGACTCAAAGTTTAAAAAAAAAATAAAAAGGGATTTACATAGATAAAATGTTTTTGCTGTATTTTATGAAAAAGCAAGTAGGACATGGAAAACCAAGGGCTTAGACAGTGGACCTCAGATTCATGGACAATTATTCCCAGGCATAAAAGCTAGTCAAATGATTTTCCTCATCGACTACCCAGATTTCAGAATTGCTATTCATTATCCCAATTTTTCACAGAACTGTATGCAGAAATTATATCATGCTTACCTTACCATCGTGTTCTAGTTGTGCCTGGGGTAAGCAACTTAATTCTGTAGTTTAACAGGTCTCAAATATAGATGAACTGAATTCAAGGACCCTGTCCCATTCTGGACTTGATTTAGATGATGAGGTCCTGGTTGGGGTCTAACAAAGGGCTTAATATATATTATAGGAGAGGAATGTCCAGAATCATGACAGCACAGGAGGCAACAGAGTGTTAGGCAGAATGTAAAAGGATCAAAATTATCAGTTTCCTCAAGTTTATGGCTTTGTGTCATCCCATGATCTGAATGAGGGCTGGGCTTATTTCTAAGAATAGGGCAGAAGTCATGGGGTCTCACTCTCAAGATCAGATTATAAACTATATCTTCAATCTCAGGCTAGCATCATTCTGAATGGAGAAAAATGGAAGGCATTCCCTCTAAAATCTGGAACAAGACAGGGATGCCCTCTCTCACCACTTCTGTTCAACATAGTTCTCGAAACACTGGCCAGAGCAATTAGACAGACGAAAGAAATTAAAGGCATCAAAATAGGAAAAGAAGAACTTAAATTATCACTATTTGCAGATGACATGATTCTATACCTAGCAGACCCAAAAGGGTCTACAAAGAAACTATTAGAGCTAATAAATGAATTCAGCAAAGTGGCAGGATATAAAATCAACACGCATAAATCAAAGGCATTCCTGTATATCAGCGACAAATCCTCTGAAATGGAAATGAGGACAACCACTCCATTCACAATATCTTCAAAAAAAATAAAATACTTGGGAATCAACCTAACAAAAGAGGTGAAAGACTTATACAATGAAAACTACAGAACCCTAAAGAGAGAAATAGAAGAAGATCTTAGAAGATGGAAAAATATACCGTGTTCATGGATAGGCAGAACTAACATCATCAAAATGGTGATATTACCAAAAGTTCTCTATAGGTTTAATGCAATGCCAATCAAAATCCCAACGGCATTTCTTGTAGAAATAGAGAAAGCAATCATGAAATTCATATGGAAAAACACAAGACCCAGAATAGCAAAAACAATGCTAAGCAGGAAGTGTGAATCAGGCGGTATAGCGATACCAGACTTCAAACTATACTACAGAGCAATAGTAACAAAAACAGCATGGTACTGGTACCAAAACAGGCGGGTGGACCAATGGTACAGAATAGAGGACACAGAAACCAATCCACAAAACTACAACTACCTTATATTTGATAAAGGGGCTAAAAGCATGCAATGGAGGAAGGATAGCATCTTCAACAAATGGTGCTGGGAAAACTGGAAATCCATATGCAACAAAATGAAACTGAATCCCTTTCTCTCGCCATGCACAAAAGTTAATTCAAAATGGATCAAGGAGCTTGATATCAAATCAGAGACACGCCGTCTGATAGAAGAAAAAGTTGGCTACGATCTACATACTGTGGGGTCGGGCTCCAAATTCCTCAATAGGACACCCATAGCACAAAAGTTAATAACTAGAATCAACAAATGGGACTTACTCAAACTAAAAAGTTTTTTCTCAGCAAAAGATACAATAAGAGAGGTAAATAGAGAGCCCACATCCTGGGAACAAATCTTTACTCCTCACACTTCAGATAGAGCCCTAATATCCAGAGTATACAAAGAACTCAAAAAATTAGACAATAAGAGAACAAACAACCCAATCAACAAATGGGCCAAGGACCTGAACAGACACTTCTCAGAGGAGGACATACAATCAATCAACAAGTACATGAAAAAATGCTCACCATCTCTAGCAGTCAGAGAAATGCAAATCAAAACCACCCTAAGATACCATCTCACTCCAGTTAGATTGCCAGCCATTATGAAGTCAAACAACAACAAGTGCTGGCGAGGATGTGGGGAAAAGGGTACACTTGTACATTGCTGGTGGGACTGCAAATTGGTGCAGCCAATTTGGAAAGCAGTGTGGAGATTTCTTGGAAAGCTGGGAATGGAGCCACCATTTGACCCAGCTATTCCCCTTCTCGGTCTATTCCCTAAAGACCTAAAAAGAGCATGCTACAGGGACACTGCTACATCGATGTTCATAGCAGCACAATTCACAATAGCTAGACTGTGGAACCAACCTAGATGCCCTTCAATGGATGAATGGATAAAAAAAATGTGGCATTTATACACAATGGAGTATTACTCTGCATTAAAAAATGACAAAATCATAGAATTTACAGGGAAATGGATGGCATTAGAGCAGATTATGCTAAGTGAAGCTAGCCAATCCCTAAAAAACAAATGCCAAATGTCTTCTTTGATATAAGGAGAGTAACTAAGAACAGAGTAGGGTCGAAGAGCATGAGAAGAAGATTAACATTAAACAGGGATAAGAGGTGGGAGGGAAAGGGAGAGAGAAGGGAAAATGCATGGAAATGGAAGGAGACCCTCAGAGTTATACAAAAGTACATACAAGAGGAAGTGAGGGGAAGGGGAAAAATAATATAAGGGGGACAAACGAATGTCAGTAGAGGGGGCAGAGAGAGAAGAGGGGAGGGGAGGGGAGGGGAGGGGGGATAGTAGAGGATAGGAAAGGCAGCAGAATACAACAGACACTAGTATGGCAATATGTAAATCAATGGATGTGTAACTGATGTGATTCTGCAATCTGTATATGGGGTAAAAATGGGAGTTCATAACCCACTTGAATCAAATTGTGAAATATGATATATCAAGAACTATGTAAGGTTTGGAACAGCCAACAATAAAAAATTTAAAAAAAAAAA